>NC_139629.1:12994631-13029631 GCF_964638095.1 Poromitra crassiceps
CAGGTGACCTTCATTGGCCTGAGTCTCATCAACACTGATATTATGACCCTGCTCGTCGTGGCTGTTGGCCCTGCAGGGGACTGTCATCGGCGTGTCTTCCGGCGCCGCTGCTGGCCCTGCTTATCCGGTTGTCCGTCATTGCGCCGCCCATTCGTCACCAGTCATCAGGCCGTTCATCGTCGCCCTGTCCCATTACCCGCTACGCATCCGGTTGCTCGTTGTCGCCCTGGCCCTTCGTCTCCACTACTGACCCCTATCCTCTCTCTCCCCTCTTTATTTCTTTTCTTCCCCTTCTCAGACGAGAAGGCGCGGCAGGCAGCTTTTCTTGCGCGTTTCAAGTGGTGATCCATGCGGCCGCTCCTGCAGCGGAGTGCAGCTGCTCCTGCACAGAGTAGCCATACCTCACCTGGCTGACAGAGTGCAGCTGCTCCTGCACAGAGTAGCCATACCTCACCTGGCTGACAGGGGGCTTGCGGTAAGGCATGAAGGGTTAATGGCTGAGGGATGCTGGTAGGTTAGAATACTTTAGGTTAGGCTGTAGATCAGCTAGATTTGTTTTATGTTATATAGTTCAGGCTGTAAAAGATTCCCACACACTGTCCAAACTTGCAATAAAATTACTTTTGTGATGTTTTGCAAGGTCGGAGACTGAAACGTCACAAAATAAATTTTATTGCAGGTTTGCAGACTCTCTTTTACAATTCATGCAGGCTTTGTCCTTGTCCTATGCACCTGTCCCAGGAAAGAGATGTGCAGAGTTTTGCTTCTAATATAGTTCAGGCTCAAAATAGATTAGATTAGAGTAGGTTAGGAATGGGCTGTAGATTAGCTAGATTCCTTGTTTGCTAGTTAGTTCCGGTTGAGGTTACAGTAGTCAGAATGTCTGCAGTTGTTGCTCGTTTGGTTTGGCCGTTCTGCTGCCATTTCCGGTGTGCCGCTTCAGCGGCGGTGTGGCGCTGGTGCTGTGGCAGAGTGGCCAGGTGAAATGAGTAACAGCTGCACGACCTAGGGCTGAGGGATAATTCAGTACTATCATTTGTTCTCTTTCAGTGGTATCATATCGTGATGATATGACAATTGCCAGGTAATTATAATATATGATAATATGATGATTGGATTACTAAATGTGACTTTGCTTACATGAACCATGTTGTGATTGGTATCAAAACTGACCCCTGTGATTAGTGAGATATTGATTTTAACTGTATCGCCCAGCCCCAGTATACCCTGTTTGCTCTGCTCTCTCTCTTCTACCCACCCCCCCCCCCATTCTCTCCCTTCTCTCACTCCACTCTCCCTCCCTTTTCCCCCCATTCTATCCCCTCCCCCTCTCTCCCCCCTCCCCCTCTCTCCCCTCCCCCCTCTCTCTCTAATATAAGCTTGTTCAATCCTGTTTATTGATAGTGCTTAGTTAGACATGGCTAGACATATTCTCTGTAAAGCCATCTGAGACATGCTTGTGAATTAGGGCTATACAAAAAAAAACTTTAATTGACTTGTGTGCGAAAGTGAGGCCCGGCCAAAATGTCCTCACTTCCCAGGTATAAAACTCAAAATGGTCCTCACTAAGAGAGCTGTACAAGAACACATACACACACACACACACACACACACACACACACACACACACACACACACACACACACACACACACACAGCTGTTCCTCTCTCATGCTCCGTGGTCCTTGTCTGCCGCTTTCACATGTCCCAGAAATATAAACACAGCGCCGAGGAAGGACGGGCTGTGCAAGACTGTGTGTATCTAGAGTTATGATCTGAGTGTGTGTGTGTGTGTGTGTGTGTGTGTGTGTGTCTGTGTGTGTGTGTGTGTGTGTGGGTGTGTGTGTGTGTGTGTGTGGGTGTGTGTGTGTGTGTGTGTGTGTGTGTGTGTGTGTGTGTGTGTGTGTGTGTGTGTGTGTGTGTGTGTGTGTGTGTGTGTGTGTGCGCGCGTGCATGTGTGTGTATTGTGCTTATTTCCATTCCCGTCCCCCTGGGGTGGGGGGGCTTCTAAAATGCCAGGGTTCCTTTGGGATGGGGGACAGGAGGGGGGGGGGGGGGGGGGGGGGCTGTGCTGTGAGAAAAACCCCTGAGTCGCCCATGGCCCTAAACCACCTTTGACTTCTCTCAGTTTCTCACCCCACCCACCCCCGCTCTGGCTGAAATGGACCCTTCCGTTCCCTTCGTTACGTAAGCAAGGGCCTATTCCAACATGGAGGGAGGCTCTGAAGGGATGAGCCAAATTGTTTTGTTTGGATTTGTTTTCATGGGGCAGGGGGGGTGCGCAGTTGCTGGTCTGAGCAGTCACAAATCACACATACACCTCTCCATCACATCACATACAGTACACACACATGCATGTATGCACACAAACACACACACACAAACACACCTATAAACAAATACCTCTCTTCTCCTACAGTACACGCGCTCAATTTTGTAACTCTTCCCATGTCCAAATACGGTAATTGGAGGTCATCCAGAAACATCATGAAAACGATGTGGGGAAAAAGAGGAATGGTGCAACTCTTATCTGCACTCCACTGCTTCATCACTGCACCTTCTCATCCTTTTCTCACCTGTTTGGAAACCTGAAACTAAACCTCCTGTTCATGTCTGAGAGATATGACAAGCTTGACTCATGTTCTCTACAGTATGTGGCCATTTCCTATCATACATGAGTATGTGAGCCAATGCCTTGAACCCAGGCTTATTTAACTTCACGGCAGATCCATTTTGCACGAGGAGAATATGACGTACTTTGGTGATTTAAATGTATAATCTCAAAAATTTCAGTTTCGTTCTCTTTGGCGATGAGCGGTAATTGCAGGTGGGATCCAAACAAACAGTAGTCTCGCTTGCCAGACTTCCCTCCGTGCTGGAAGAGGAGTCTGGCTGCATGGAAACAGGCTGCTGGTATAAGGTGCCGAGTCTGCCGACCATTTCAGTCGGCAGCGGAAGAAAATCCCTTTCCGCTCCCTGCAAGCTCTGCCATTTGCTCCGACCCGCTCTGACTGACCGGCTGCGACCATATATGGATTTCGTTTCCACTCTCTCCATGACGAATCTATGTCAAATTCCTCTGCCGCTGTGCGTGTCCAATCTGTCCATCTCAAATGCCTGCACCGCCGTGAAACAACATCATCAACAATGCGAGCTCGTTGCTACACGCTGAAAACGATTAGATCTGGATTGTGCCTGCTTGGTACTTTTCGGTGGATGGTTGTAAAGGATAAACTGAGCCTTTCCCCCCTGCTCTATACCAGAGTGGATTAGCAGCCAGACTCTCACCCGTTGTAGGGAGAGAGTCTGGCAAGCGAGACAGTTAGTCAGTTTGTTCGGGCCATAGTAACCAGCCGCAATGGTAGCAGAGACTACTAAGATTAAGGCCTTGGCCACACTGATCCGTCAGAAAATGGACAGAATTATTGAACAGACAGATGTCTGTCCGATGCATTGTTTTAACGGACAGATGTGTCCCTATGCGTTGTTTTTGTACAGTGGGCAGCAGGGATCGTTTAAAATTCTGGGTCTAGGGATCTAGGGATCGTTTTGACTAATCCTGGCTTCCTCTGACGTTAATAGATCAATAAAATGTTTTCCAGTTATTCCTAGGCTGCAAACTTGTTTTAACATGCAAATCGGAGTGGTTTCTAACGAGAATAATGTAACGTTAACGCTACGTTATGTCAGACTGTTCTCATCCCCATGCCAAAGCCCCCGCCTCGGCCATGAACATATGAGAGGCGAGGAGCTGCTGCTGCTGTGCGCGCCCCCGCGGCCCGGAGCTTGGGGCTCGTGCATGAGCATACCACTCTCTCCCGCCTGACTGGCCGGGAGAGAGTGCTTCCAAGTCGGACTGATAATATAAACATCATTTGAGCTTATCCAGGTAACATATTAATAAAGTAATGACACATTCACATTCAACTATAATTAAGACATGTGCCAACTTTGACGACGTTTGGTTCAGTATTTTAAGAGCAAACAGGTTTTTTTTAACTTCCTGAAAAGTTGCTGTTGCTCCATCTTCTTTGAAAAGTTTAAACAAATCTCGGAACGCCTCCTCTCGAGACCTCGACTCTGATTGGCTAAACGGACAGTGACTATCCGACCATCCGACCATCCGATACGTCCATCCAGAAAAAGTTCATCCCTCTCCAACTTTCTGTCCCTCAAAACGTATGCAAATTTTCTGGATACGTACGCTTCTGAGTGCTCCACGGACAGTCGGACAGCTGTCATTGAAAATGAATGGAAGTGAACAGAGAAATGAACGCACACGGACAGACACCACGGATCAGTGTGGCCAAGGCCTAAGAGTGAGAAGATCATCTGAACCCACTAGGAAATCACACTCAAACACAAGGAGACAGATGTTGACATGTGTTAACCAGCAGTTACTCATGCTTGGAGAGCCTACAGTAGCATCATAAAATGAACTCTGTGGGGAATTGATCAACTGACGCTCATATTCAGCTATTTCTTCATGTGTTCTTTACTGGTGTGAACAGACACATGCACCATGCTTAGCTAAAGTTATAAGGGCCTGCGATCAGAGTCAGACCTATTCTGATGCCCCCCTGACCGCCTAAATCTCTATCTGGGACGAGAAAAAATGACCAAAGGTCTACTCAATAAACAAGCTACATGTGAGACCATGTGAACCTAAATGAACCAATTACAAACGAGCGCAAATTCGCAATAGCTGAGACCACACATGTGAATTTCCAAATTTCAGCCTTCTGCCTCTGCCATCCTGCATTTCAAAACCCTCCCCCCCATTTCCACCCTTTTAGCCAATGGCATGTACATACACACACACACACACACACACACACACACACACACACACACACACACACACACACACACACACACACACGTACACTTGACCTCCATGCCAAATTTCAGCCTCCTATAGCGAAAACTGTGCCTGCTAAAGGGTGGTGAACTTTTTGTGGACTGACCAACCGACCAAACAACTGACCGACCGACCGACCGACCAACCAATCAACTGACTGACCGACAGAGTGACTTAGCTGGTCGCAGCTAAAAAGACAAACTGTAGGTGTGATCAACCAACCATCAGCCCACATGAGAATGATGATCAGGAGAAATAACTTTGACTAAGGAGAGGCACTTCACTAGCAGACTCCAGCTTCCCCCCCATCTTAGCTTACAGTAAGTGGACGCCAGCATAGGAAAGAAATCAGCATATGGCGTCGTGAGAGCCAACATTTTTCACGGAGCGCCCTTAGGTCTTATGTAATATAAGCATAAGCATGCACTTGATAATGCTACACACTTAAGCGGGATACTTACAGAAACGCAGACACAAGAGGCCTGGCTCTCGGCTCGACATTAAGCATGGCCAGAATGACGTGCAAGCTATTACGTGCTAGCTAGTTTGTACACACACACGCACACGCGCGCGTCCAGGAGATCACATATCGCTACAGGACGCCTGCTCGCTGTACTTGTGTACGGAGCGTGGACGCCTGCTCGCTGTACTTGTGTACGGAGCGTGGACGCCTGCTCGCTGTACTTGTGTACGGAGCGTGGACGCCTGCTCGCTGTACTTGTGTACGGAGCGTGGACGCCTGCTCGCTGTACTTGTGTACGGAGCGTGGACGCCTGCTCGCTGTACTTGTGTACGGAGCGTGGACGAGGCACGTAGTGAAATATGTGTGCTTCTAAATACACGGCTAATTGGAGCACATCTAGACCATCTTTGCCCTGCAGTTACAGTCATTACTCAGCTATGTACTGGCCCTGTTCCTCCACTAGACAAGAGCTGTGAAAAAAGAGAAGCTGGTTGACGTAAGTGTTAGTGGTTTATGGTTTTGTGTGTTCGTGTGTGTGTGTTTGTGTGTGTGTGTGTGTGTGTGTGTGTGTGTGTGTATGTGTGTTTAGATATGCACTATAGCTCACCAAAAAGCCTAATATTGCTCCCCCTCTCTATCTCTGTTCCCTCATCCAGCAGGCCTTGTGTTAGTCCAGAATAAAAGCTATTCCTGGCAGTGCTGGCTCCACATGAGGGCACGTCTGAGGAATGCTCCTCAGCTTGCCTCACAGCCCGTCCGAGCGCGGGAGTCTGCTGGGGAGTCGTTTCTTCTGTCATCATCGCTGCTGGATGGGACCTCCTCACATCATCACTTACAAGACCTGGACTGCCAATTGGCACCGTCTTCCTACACTGGGCTGCAAATTCAGGGGTTTAAACTCCTTAGTTAGTAACTAGTGGGTTACTGCATTTGGAGTACCGCTCCCTAATTAGTGTTCAGTGTAAATCAGAAGTCGACTATGATTGAACTTGCACACTTCTACTAGTGTCTCATTTCAGCCGGCTATTTACACTGCAACTGCACTCGTGTAGCTTAATCCACTCTGTTTGACGACAAACTAGAATCAAAGACTTTGCCATGATGACAGTGCAACCATCTATTAAATGGATTTGATTTAATTATGTAGCTTTTATTTAACAAGACAAGTCAAGTAAAAGCACACCTGGATTTACAATGATGGCCTGGAAAAGAGGCAAACAGCCTCTTGATGGGGAATCCGGGAAAGGGGGGATGGATGGATGGATGGATGAATGAATGAATGAACGACAACAAGAGAGAAACCAGATAAGAGAGATAGTGCTTTGGAGAAGGCAACAGAAAACAATACTAATAGCAATTAAAATATGCAACAAAAAACATCTCTGACAGCACCAGTAAAGAAGTTAGTGTCGTAATATGGCTGATAAGCAGTGTCTGATTTTCATTTAGTTTAGAATGAAGCAATCATCTGCTCATAAACGTGTACGTATTTGTGACAATATACCCCGTGGAATGTCTGGATTCAGAAAAGAAACAGTTCATATTTTGTTCACCATATTTATTCTCCCATTACGGTAATTTATGGCCGATGTTGTAATCAGTCCGCATCTGAGTAGGGCAGTAAATCATGTCTAACTGTCAGTATGTCTGTCTGTCTGTCTGTCTGTCTGTCTGTCTGTCTGTCTGTCTCTCTCTCTATGAGTGAAGGAATTAACCAAAAAGGGGCTGGAGCAGAGCTGATACACCTCAGGCCAGATCACTGCTGCTGATACACACACACACACACACACACACACACACACACACACACACACACACACACACACTAGGGCTGAACGATATATCGTTTACACATCGACATTGCGATGTGCGCATGCGCGATAGTCACATCGCAGGACGTGCGATGTAAAAGGCAAATTCACGTTGCTTTAAAGCTCTCATTTTAGGGGTACTGAGACATGCTGAGACATGTTTGATCATATGCGTGCACACAGCGAACTCGAACAACCAATCACAATGATTCTTGTTGAAAGCATCAAAGCATGCCTCACCCCCTACACAGCAAACAACCAATCACAATCATTATTGTTGAACGCGTCTAAAAGCCTCCGCCCACCCCCGCTCCTCGAAAACACACTGAAGAAAAATGACTGACGAACAGGGAACAAGCACCGGTGGTGATACTGAAACTAACGATGAAAGGGAAGATTTGCTTCCAAAAAGAAATGCATTGTCCGCTATATGGAAATATTTCGGCTACAAAGAGGATGATGTTGACCAAAAACGGGTACTTTGTCGAAAGTGCCTTGCAGTTGTTGCCACAACGCGAGGCAACACGACCAATTTGTTTGACCATCTACAGCGACACCACAAAGCCCTGTATGACGAGTGCAAAGCCAGATCTGAATGCCGTCCACGGGCCAAGCAAAAGACAATTTCGGATTCCTTTGCCAGCATTACGCCCTACGAGAGAGGTTCCCGACGGCACAAGGAAATCACTGATGCCATCACTTTTCACCTCGCGAAAGACATGGTGCCAATATACACCGTCTCCAAAGAAGGATTTCAAAAAATGATCCGGTCGCTTGACAAGCGCTATGAGGTACCATCACGCACGTATTTCAATGGTGTTGCCATCCCAGACATGTACAAGAAATGCAAGGCAAAAGTTGAAGCAGAGCTGTCGTCAGTGCAATATTATGCAGCTACAACCGACTTGTGGTCGAGCCGCACAACGGAGCCCTACATCAGTCTGACCGTCCACTTTATTGACGAGGACTTCCAGCTGAAAAGTCGCTGTTTGCAAACGGCATATTTCCCGGAGGCTCACAACGCTGAGAATATCGCAGCGGGGGTGAGAGCAGCAGTGGCTGCCTGGGGGTTAGATGAGGCACGTCAAGTCTGCATAACAACAGACAATGCAGCGAATATGGTGTTGGCGGCCGAACTGAATGACTGGACCAGGCTGCAATGCTTTGGCCACAGACTGCATCTTGCAGTTGGTAAGTTGACCACGCTATATTTACTAAGCTCCTGAAATGTAACAGTTTTCGTTTAATCATTTAGTTTTATAAGCATTAAAGGCACAGTCAGACCAATTTCAAACTGCAGGGCACACCGTGTGTGTGTGTTTGTGTGTGTGTGTGTGTGTGTGTGTGTGTGTGTGTGTGTGTGTGTGTGTGTGTGTGTGTGTGTGTGTGTGTGGGGGGGGGGGGCGGGGCGGGGGGGGGGTAATGTAAAACTCGTTGTGAGACAAGTTATATTCTTTGAGAATGAATGGGCTAGCCTGTCAGTCATATATCTTTAAAACAGAGAGCAAAGCATGCAGAAACTATATATGTAATCTTTAAATAATCTACTGTATAGTTGAATCAGTTGCAAAAACACAAATGAGTACTTTATTGTTTCAAATATGAATGTGTATTTAATGTCTATTTCCCTCCCTCCCTTAGAAAACGCAGTGAAAAAGGATGATCGCATCAACCGTGCTACAGGTGTGTGCAAGAAGCTGGTGGCTCACTTCTCTCACAGCTGGAAGGCCAGACATGCTTTTGAAGAAGCCCAGGAGAAACACAAACTACCAACACATGCCCTCGTATCAGAATGCCAAACAAGATGGGGTTCCAGACAGGCGATGATCAGCAGGATACTGGAGCAGCAGAAGGCTATAACTGAGGTCCTGTCTGCAGATAAGAAGGCGCGCCATCTCATTCCAACCTGGCAAGATATAGATGTCCTGGAATCTGTCAGCAAGGCACTGGGCCCTGTGCTGGAATTCACTGATGCACTTTCTGGGGAAGACTACGTTAGTGTCTCCTATGTGAAGCCAGTTCTTCACCTATTCAACAGTTCAATGCTGTTAATGCAAGAGGAAGACACAGACCTGACCCAGAGGTTGAAGAACCAGATGTTGGACTACATCAATGAGAAATATGAGGATGAGGCTACTCAGGAGATGCTAGATGTGGCATCTTGCTTGGACCCCCGGTTCAAGATGGATTTCGTCTATACAGACGACAAGCCCAAAATCAAGGCCAGAGTGACATCAGAGATGATGGAATGCCAGGAGGAGACATCAAGCTGCAGCACTGAAGTGGACCCCACAGTTGCTGGCACGCCCCAGGCAAAGAAAGCCAAGAAGTCCTTGGGAAGTTTCTTTAAAAAGAGCGCAGCAGATGCAGCACAGGGTGAATCCTCTCTGACTCTGCCCCTTAAGGATGCTGTGGAAGCAGAGTTAAACAACTACCTGCTAACACCTACCATAGATGAGGAGGAAGATCCACTTGCATGGTGGAAAACACACAAAGTAAGCTTTCCACGACTCGCCAAGCTTGCCCGCAAGTATCTGTGCATCCCTGCCACCAGCTGCCCCTCAGAGAGGCTTTTCAGTGCAAGCGGCAACATCGTCACTTGCAAACGTTCCTGTCTCAAGCCTGCAATGGTGGATAGACTGGTATTCTTGGCCAAAAACCTCTAAGCTTGAGTGAGCAATGCATACAGATGCTTAAAAAGTCAAATTATTATATTTTGACTGTTTTTTTTTTACTGTTTAAATATGTTTACTACTGTACTGTACTTTGCTGCTATTTGCAAAAAAAGAGGTTTGTAAAACCCCTCAGGGGCTTTTTTTATAGCTGCCTGCCCTTATTTTTTTTTGAGAATTCTGTTTAAATATGTTTACTACTGTACTGTACTTTGCTGCTATTTGCAAAAAAAGAGGTTTGTAAAACCCCTCAGGGGCTTTTTTTATAGCTACCTGCCCTTATTTTTATTTTGAGAATTCTGTTTACAATATGTTTACTACTGTACTGTACTTTGCTGCTATTTGCAAAAAAAGAGGTTTGTAAAACCCCTCAGGGGCTTTTTTTATAGCTACCTGCCCTTGTTTTTATTTTGAGAATTCTGTTTACAATATGTTTACTACTGTACTGTACTTTGCTGCTATTTGCAAAAAAAGAGGTTTGTAAAACCCCTCAGGGGCTTTTTTATAGCTACCTGCCCTTATTTTTATTTTGAGAATTCTGTTTACAATATGTTTACTACTGTACTGTACTTTGCTGCTATTTGCAAAAAAAGAGGTTTGTAAAACCCCTCAGGGGCTTTTTTTATAGCTACCTGCCCTTATTTGTATTTTGAGAATTCTGTTTAAATATGTTTACTACTGTACTGTACTTTGCTGCTATTTGCAAAAAAAGAGGTTTGTAAAACCCCTCAGGGGCTTTTTTATAGCTGCCCTTATTTTTATTTTGAGAATTCTGTTTACAATACTACTGTACTGTACTTTGCTGCTATTTGCAAAAAAAGAGGGTTGTAAAACCCCTCAGGGGCTTTTTTTTTAATAGCTGCCCTTATTTTTATTTTGAGAATTCTGTTTAAATATGTTTACTTTGTTGCTATTTGCAAAAAAAGAGGGTTTAAGTTTGGAATAAAATGTCAAATGACCTATTTTGTCACTTGTGTTAATTCCTTAGTGTAATAATGAAGCTTCCTTCATTTACTGCTCTGTTTTTAACCAAGAGTACAGAGATATAGCCTCCTGTAATATCCTGGATCCCTTCTAGATGCCACCCTTCTTCATTCAAAGATGAACCCCCTTATTTTAGGGTAAGCAACATGCATTATTATCATAACATGTTAGATCATTGACTTTAGCCTGGATTGACTGAAGAGTATTATCAGAATGAGAAGAGAATGGTGTCATCATGGTAAGTCAACCACTCAGAGTGTACATGGGAGCCCACTTCTGATTGTTAAACATTTCCGAAGACCACCTTCCCAAATCAATGGGCTATCATTCTGATATTGTGATGTTATAGAGGCCACTATAGATTGCGCTCTGAGGCCTACCAGTGGCATGGGCCACAGCCCAGTGGTTGAGAAACACACTATTAAAATACCTGATTTCCCCTCCAAAATCAGATGGACTCCTCTACAAAATCACTCCAATCATTCTAGAAGTATTACTTTCTTTAAAATAGAGCTATTCTGGTAATCTGGTGAAAATCCCTGTATTTTTCATATCGCAATATATATCGCAGGTGGGGGAAATATCGCAATGTACGTTTTTCCCAATATCGCCCAGCCCTAACACACACACACACACACACACACACACACACACACACACACACACACACACACACACACACACACACACACACACATACACTCACACATACACACACACCATCGTCATCCTCACGCACTCTGTAATTAAATCTACCTGTTCCATATGAGTACATGTGATGTGACAGCTGAACACAGACACAGGCAGTGTATCATGTGATGTATGTGATGGTGTGTGTATCATGTGATGTATGTGATGGTGTGTGTATCATGTGATGTATGTGATGGTGTGTGTATCATGTGATGTATGTGATGGTGTGTGTATCATGTGATGTATGTGATGGTGTGTGTATCATGTGATGTATGTGATGGTGTGTGTATCATGTGATGTATGTGATGGTGTGTGTATCATGTGATGTATGTGATGGTGTGTGTGTATCAGCTGATGTGACAGCTGAACACACTGTGTCACAGGCACAGGCAGTGTATCATGCAGCACCCTGGCTCAGTTGAACTCTTCAGGTAGGTAAAAGCAGCAGATGGTGGCAGGTGTTCGGTCTGTATCTACTTCCCATGCTTCCTGTTCTTTCCATGGCCACATTGTCCATCTGGCCCTAGTTTCCCGCTACTGGGGAACACAGCCATCGCTGGCCTTGAAAGCCATGATTGTTTTCCCAATACAGACTGAGACCGCTGACTAGACTTTCAGATGTGTTGGGAACGTGTTTTTTTCCCCCTCCCTGCTCCTTGGTGGTAAAAGACACGTCAGGGAGTGTTTTACATCTTAGCTCATCACCGTTTATGAGAGCAATCATCAGCGTTAACGCAGCCAGAGGAGCCTCTGGGGCAACTCTTCTTGGCAGAGAGGAGACAGATGGGAGGAAGATGACCCAGGTTTACTTCCTTCTGTCCTTTTCCTCCTATCATCATGGACCAGGGAGGACAGAGGGATAATATGCAGTATGTACATGTAGCCTACATACAGTATATAATACCAGGACTGTCACAGATGAGGCCTTGTTCACTAAACTGAACCAAAACTACTTCATTAACAAATCTATCAAACTTATTTTCCTCTATACTCTCTGACTGTCCAAGTGTCCAAAGAATGACCATCAAATAGCATCTAACATTATAAATAAATGAACTAAAAAAGCCAGTAAAAATCACCCCCCAGAAAAACTCGTTGTCGTTGGTTGACATCCCTAACAAACAATCAGGCTAATTGGCAATGAGGTTATTAGCATGAACAAACGACAGGTAAAAGGAGCACAGTGGAGTGTATGTTTATGCTATGGATGTTTATGTTTATGTATGTGTATGTTTATGGAGGCCAAGTGGTAGTGTGGGATAACTTAGACATTCCTTGCAGTTTGTATCCAGAGGCTCGCATTTCCAGAAATCAAAGAGCTCAGGTCAAGACTATAGGCCTATAACATAGCCAAGGAGGTTTGGCCCATTGTGCCATATATCTTAAACAGATGGCCTCATGCAGAAAGCATCTGCAGAGCATAATAACATGCTCTCGTTTGATTACTGGAGCTTTTATGAAAGAAAAACAGAGTTTCACCAAATATTTGGTGTATGAGCAGAGAGAGAGAGAGAGAGAGAGAGCGAGAGAGAGAGACACAGAGAGAGAGAGAGAGAGAGAGAGAGAGAGACACAGAGAGAGAGAGAGAGAGAGAGAGAGAGAGAGACAGAGAGAGACACAGACACAGAGAGAGAGAGAGAGAGAGAGAGAGACAGAGAGGGCACTGGCTGTTTGTTTTGCTCTGCCAAGGACCCAAAACCACTTGAACAAACAACATGCGGAGAGGAAGAGAGTGATCATGTCCAAGTCCAACACAGCTTCTAACACCAGAACCAAATAAGGCAACACAGCAAGCTAATGGTTTTTATTAGCCTGCAAAATCATTGCATGCCCAGGCCACTTCCTGCAATATTCAGGGGAAAGACTTTGTGATCGTAGATTTGATTCACCTTTCTTTGTATTCTTTTTTCCGGGAACTAGTAGATACAAAAATTCAACAAACATTTGGTGGTTCTTCATCTGTCTTGTGAATTTAACTGTTAGCAGGAGATGATTTCCAATTCTGTTTGTATCTATTCTAGGTCAGTCAGGACCCCATGATGCCAGGTGAGCAGGGGCAAAGACATGATGCCAGGTGAGCAGGGACAAAGACATGATGCCAGGTGAGCAGGGACAAACACATGATGCCAGGTGAGCAGGGACAAACACATGATGCCAGGTGAGCAGGGACAAACACATGATGCCAGGTGAGCAGGGACAAACACATGATGCCAGGTGAGCAGGGACAAAGACATGATGCCAGGTGAGCAGGGACAAAGACATGATGCCAGGTGAGCAGGGACAAAGACATGATGCCAGGTGAGCAGGGACAAAGACATGATGCCAGGTGAGCAGGGACAAAGACATGATGCCAGGTGAGCAGGGACAAAGACATGATGCCAGGTGACCAGGGACAAAGACATGATGCCAGGTGAGCAGGGACAAAGACATGATGCCAGGTGAGCAGGGACAAAGACATGATGCCAGGTGAGCAGGGACAAACACATGATGCCAGGTGAGCAGGGACAAACACATGATGTCAGGTGAGCAGGGACAAACACATGATGCCAGGTGAGCAGGGACAAAGACATGATGCCAGGTGAGCAGGGACAAACACATGATGCCAGGTGAGCAGGGACAAACACATGATGCCAGGTGAGCAGGGACAAACACATGATGTCAGGTGAGCAGGGACAAACACATGATGCCAGTGAGCAGGGACAAAGACATGATGCCAGGTGAGCAGGGACAAACACATGATGCCAGGTGAGCAGGGACAAAGACATGATGCCAGGTGAGCAGGGACAAAGACATGATGCCAGGTGAGCAGGGACAAAGACATGATGCCAGGTGAGCAGGGACAAAGACATGATGCCAGGTGAGCAGGGACAAAGACATGATGCCAGGTGAGCAGGGACAAACACATGATGCCAGGTGAGCAGGGACAAAGACATGATGTCAGGTGAGCAGGGACAAACACATGATGCCAGTGAGCAGGGACAAAGACATGATGCCAGGTGAGCAGGGACAAAGCCAGCAATTACTAGAACAAGAATGATGAGAGAAAGAGAAACTTACCAGCTCATAGTTTGTTGCAGGAACACAAGATGAAGACACCTGAAAACAAAAAGAGCATTGGTCAGTCATATCGTTGATTCTTTGCAGAAATGTACATGTACAGTATACATGTACAGCACATTAAACAAGCAGCTGATAATACAGCATGTCGAATCATAACTGCCCGTTGAAACGTTTAGTCATCACAGCATTTAGGTTAGGTTTTGCAAAATACTTAAAGGTATTTTCTGATTTTCAACCGGCATTGTATCATTACAAAATCACTAGTATATCCCAAAACTGTAAACTGTTTTGCAGGCATTCATTTAGTTTGACACTTATTGAGAGTTGATTTGAGTTAAGCTGTGGACCAGTGATGTCATTCATGCACAAATGACATCACAAACCCAAATGAAACAGCTTGACAAACCGACTGTTTATTATCTCTCCAACTGGGGATTCAGGTCCTCTACAAATCGTGCTTCCCTTGGCCACAGCACCAGTGCTGGTAAGTGGGCGGTGTTTGGCGAATGCTGGAGCCTAGAGTATAACTCATGATCTGTCAAGTGCTCCGGCTAATCCCATTATCACTCTGACACTGACCACAATCAGTCCCCGAGTTGGGAGAGAAAGCCAGACGACCGGAGCTGATAAACAGGAAGCGCATAATGATAATGGCCTCAAACAGAACATTGAGATGAAGCGCTTCCAGAAAAAGATGAGCGCTTGATGAGGATGAAGATACCAAACAGGATGTCACCACTGCTGTGCTGTCTCTGTTCTGTCCTTTTCTTCCTGTTTCACCATCATTTCAGTAGCCGCTCATGGAAAAACTCCACCCCCCCAACTCAATTTAGCAGCAGTTAGCTTTGCACACCACCCTCTCACATGCGTAGTTTACAGACAAAAGGCAAATCAATAGCACAGGACAATTTGATGAATTCAATAAGCTTTTGGCCTGTTTCCAATTAATGTCTCCATCGTCCTGCTTCTGTTACTAGCATACTGTCCCAGATCTGTATATCTGCTGTGTCTGTTTTTAGCTGTGAGAGATTCTCTAGGGGTTATCTGAACTGTTGACCTCTAAAAGAGCCTTTCTGCTCTACTACTGCTCTACTCTACTGCTCTCCTTATCCCAGACTCACAGCGCTAACTGAAGGCCTCTGCTTCTACGGGCTCTGCTCTGTGTTACTGAAGCAAGTGCATTCCTTCTTGTCTGGCCACAGAAATAACATTACATTCTGGCTCACTTACAAATGTCCTAACTTTCTCTCTCGAAAATGTCATGTCTTTTCGTTAAGTTTGCTTGCAGCTCTACAGGAAGTTGCTAGAGCTCAAATTGACCAAAGAGTAAACAATCATTCTTTGCCGTTATATGAATGTTTTTGAGAAGGCCTCAATCCATCCGATTCTACACTTCAAAACAAACATTTCACACATTAGAGGAAGGTAGATGGGCAGCAATGAGCAAAGTGTTAGATGTCCAGGTGCACAAGCACAGACATATGAGATGCTCCTAGCATATTTCCAGAGGAACAGTTTGGCTCATCATGGTTACCATGACTTCCGAGAGGTCGCCAAGGAAAGTTGAAGCCAGACTCTAGAGGGCAACATGGAGTAAAATGACCTGCTTTGACAAGCAACAGAACACTATGAAGCATGTATCACAGCCCTGTTCAGGTACATGTTGTGTGTTTACATAAATGCGGTTTATGTTAATCACTACAAAACACCATGATTCATTATTTTTGCAACACTTTCCACTGAAAGCTCCCACGCTTGTGTAATTCAGCTTCTGCGCCGGAACTCAATTTTCAACCTGGGTTCTGGGACTCCGTCCATGTTTTCTGCAGAACAGATAGCATGCAGTCGAGTATTATGTATTAACCAGGTGTTTCAGGCTAGCAAAAACACACTGGCATGGTTATCTAAAGGTGAACCATTATCAACCCTTCTCACTGGGGGTCATTTTGTGTTGAAAAGGCAGGGTAAACACAGGTGCAAGCAAAACACTAATGAGGGTTTCAAACTTCCATGATTGGAATTTGGAAACCCTCATTAGTGTTGTGCTTGCACCTGTGTTTATTCTGCCTTTTCGACACAAAACGGCCCCCCGTGAAAATGGTCTATTGGAAGAACAATCAACTGTTCTGTCCTGGAGTGCAGTGTGGACTACATATCCAGCAGTTGCAGATGTTTCTGAATCAAGCTAAAAGCGCTGCTGGATGACGGCCATACAGTAGAGAGGTGAGGCGTGCTAATGACATTCACAAGGTTAGAGAGTGTGTGAGTCACCTTGGCTCATTTGAGTCTTTGTTCCTTTGATGGCCGTTACACCGGCCCTGTCTGGGACGCAGGAATGTTCACTCTAAACAGGAAATGACCATTAGCCTATCTGATAACAAGTTTGACTTCCAAACCGTAGAAGCAGCTGATACTCTTGATATGAAAAGAGGCAGCTATGTTTGACATGCTGAGATAGAGTGGCAGTTACAAATTCCTTCAAAGCCTTTGAGACTTGCATGTGATTTGCTAAATAGCTCTTAAGGCCCATTCCCATGTAAAAAAAACTAGAAAGATATCTATAAATAGAAAACTAGATTTAAATGGTTTTAAGTAAATATAATGTACTGTATGTGTTCCCACTACAATTATCTCACTAGCGCTCGGCGCGGTGCAGTTGAGCAAACAGGCGAGCACGCGAAGTGTGCGAGGCATGCTAGAAGTGAGCGCTAGAAGCACGCAATATTTCCAGTAACAAACATCCAATATTATAGCTCTAACTATTCATTTTTTTGTTTGATCTCAAAGAGATTTTTTTGGATGCAGAGATGACGGTAACATTTTTCAAACAATCAAATCAAAAGTTCTGAGAAAAAAGACAGCAGGAGAATTCATTAGCTTACTGCAATGATGCTTCATTTGCTGAGGAAGTCCTCACAGATATTGTTGTAATGTGTCATTATAGTTCATATAATTAATATTGTAATAATTATCATATTAAATGGTAATGGGCGTTTAAAGGTCAATAGATTTTGGGCAATGTAGATTGCCAATATTGCACACAAGTGACAAAAGTGCAATCTTGTGCAAGTGCAACCAGCTGTTCCAAAGTGTCTAAAGCAGCAATCCAGAGTTGCCTGTCTAGTTTGCCCAAGAAGTTGTCCTGTCTATCAAGGCCCTAGATGAATGATGGCAACCCAGTGGAATGTGTGTCTGTTTTCCTTATGTCTTGAGTGTGTCTTGAGTTGACAGGTTACAGTATCTCCCATCTGGCTTAAGTCTCCCCCATCACCAGTCACTCTCACCCTCCCATGGGCTCCTCCGCACCCTCCCCTCCACATCACGCCCCACATGACCTGGCGTTCTCCACCTCTCAGAGGCCCCCTGCTTCTCCAGACCCCCACCCCTCCTCTGGCCTGGTCAGTGTCACCTGGCCCTGCCTCTGCCCTCTGGTGCATGCTGTTGACAGCTAGTCCACCTGCAGTCAGTAATCATTTAGATCAGTGCTTCTCAACCTTTTATAGTCATATACCCCGCTCCACACACACACACACATGCACTTATAAAATTGCGAAGCACGCTATGGCCACGTGAAGCGTGCAATATTTTCGAGTCGTTTTTAATCCTAAAATAATCCACAAAAATATGATAAAGCAACTGGCACTTCTTGAGCAATCCCATGAAACACAACCCGAGCCAGTCAACTGGTTTGAGTCCTATACAACATACTGGCAAAGCGTGCGTGAGAAAAATGAATGAGAAAGGCTCTCTCCTCCCGTAACAACACCATCAAGTTGCCCTTGAGCAAGGCACTCAAGGCTGTCTTTTTTTCCAGGCTCGGCGGCCAAAAAATGTTGTTGAACTAGGCAGCAGCAGCCAGGTGTCAATGTGTGTATGTGTGAAGCAAAGTGTGAAGCAAGGCGTTAGTGTACAAGAACACATGTGCTCAGCTGACTTTCCCTGGAAGGCGACCATAACCCAGCTAGCCCTCACAGTTACAGGGATCTAACCCTATATCCCTCATAGTTAGAGGGATCTAACCCTATAGCCCTCATAGTTAGAGGGATCTAACCCTATAGCCCTCACAGTTAGAGGGATCTAACCCTAGCCCTCACAGTTAGAGGGATCTAACCCTATAGCCCTCACAGTTAGAGGGATCTAACCCTATAGCCCTCACAGTTAGAGGGATCTAACCCTATAGCCCTCATAGTTAGAGGGATCTAACCCTATAGCCCTCACAGTTAGAGGGATCTAACCCTATAGCCCTCACAGTTAGAGGGATCTAACCCTATAGCCCTCATACTTAGAGGGATCTAACCCTATAGCCCTCATACTTAGAGGGATCTAACCCTATAGCCCTCACAGTTACAGGGATCCAACCCTATAGCCCTCATACTTAGAGGGATCTAACCCTATAGCCCTCACAGTTACAGGGATCTAACCCTATAGCCCTCATACTTAGAGGGATCTAACCCTATAGCCCTCACAGTTACAGGGATCTAACCCTATAGCCCTCATACTTAGAGGGATCTAACCCTATAGCCCTCACAGTTAGAGGGATCTAACCCTATAGGCCTCATAGTTAGAGGGATCTAACCCTAGCCCTCATAGTTAGAGGGATCTAACCCTATAGCCCTCACAGTTAGAGGGATCTAACCCTATAGCCCTCAGTTAGAGGGATCTAACCCTATAGCCCTCAGTTAGAGGGATCTAACCCTATAGCCCTCATAGTTAGAGGGATCTAACCCTATAGCCCTCATAGTTAGAGGGATCTAACCCTATAGCCCTCATCGTTAGAGGGATCTAACCCTAGCCCTCATAGTTAGAGGGATCTAACCCTATAGCCCTCACAGTTAGAGGGATCTAACCTTATAGCCCTCAGTTAGAGGGATCTAACCCTATAGCCCTCACAGTTACAGGGATCTAACCCTATAGCCCTCAGTTAGAGGGATCTAACCCTATAGCCCTCACAGTTACAGGGATCTAACCCTATAGCCCTCAGTTAGAGGGATCTAACCCTATAGCCCTCACAGTTAGAGGGATCTAACCCTATAGCCCTCACAGTTAGAGGGATCTAACCCTATAGCCCTCACAGTTAGAGGGATCTAACCCTATAGCCCTCACAGTTACAGGGATCTAACCCTATAGCCCTCATAGTTAGAGGGATCTAACCCTATAGCCCTCACAGTTAGAGGGATCTAACCCTATAGCCCTCAGTTACAGGGATCTAACCCTATAGCACTCACAGTTAGAGGGATCTAACCCTATAGCCCTCACAGTTACAGGGATCTAACCCTATAGCCCTCATAGTTAGAGGGATCTAACCCTATAGCCCTCACAGTTAGAGGGATCTAACCCTATAGCCCTCAGTTACAGGGATCTAACCCTATAGCCCTCACAGTTAGAGGGATCTAACCCTATAGCCCTCAGTTACAGGGATCTAACCCTATAGCCCTCATAGTTAGAGGGATCTAACCCTATAGCCCTCACAGTTACAGGGATCTAACCCTATAGCCCTCATAGTTAGAGGGATCTAACCCTATAGCCCTCACAGTTAGAGGGATCTAACCCTATAGCCCTCACAGTTAGAGGGATCTAACCCTATAGCCCTCACAGTTAGAGGGATCTAACCCTATAGCCCTCATAGTTAGAGGGATCTAACCCTATAGCCCTCACAGTTAGAGGGATCTAACCCTATAGCCCTCACAGTTAGAGGGATCTAGCCCTAGCCCTCACAGTTAGAGGGATCTGCATGTGTCTTTGAGGAAGTGCCAATTTGGGTGACGTTCTGCCTGCAGGAGAGCCAAAACATGATACAAAGAGCCACTTCAAGAAGAAGTCTGCAACCATCAAAACCACTATGGCTCTTGCATTGAATGACGTCGTCACGTGTAATAAAACACATTAATCTTATTTGTGCAATACAAATAACATTGATTATACTGGAGAAAACGAGTTGCAGAGGATCTCATCTTCTATTGAGCTGACATATAAGGTTTGTAAATACATGTGATAACCCGCCGTCGCCGTCGCCACAGGAACACAGCCCCTGACTTAAAGGATGGGTTTTCCGTGGGGAATATGAATATATATTAAATCTCACGCCCCTAAGGTTTTCGAATCCGTTGAAATTTTTGAAATTGGATATTCACTGCCAGAGATATCAAGCATCTCTCACATATTTTTTGGGCCAGCCGACGCGTTTCGCGTCATCTGGCCTAAGTCCGCCTTGCGGAACTCGTGCACCTATGAACTACAACTGTTGTTGGCCATGGTCCCGCCTCTAGAGGTCCTCCACGCCCCTTCAGAGGCCTTGACCAAAACAAAAACGCAGCCATCTTGTCAACCGCCTAGCCTGCTGTAGCTAATATTAGCTTCCCATAGTTCCTTGCAAAGAGACCATTATCTCGGGAACGGAAGCACTAATCGACACGGGACTGGCGGCATTGGAAAGCTCGTCAAATTTTACATCTAGTAGTAGGTGGGTTGAAGTAACGAAATCAACGCTGAGCAATGTACCCGTTTTTACACATTTTTACAGAAAATAGTTACAACAACATCACTACACTAGTTACAACTCCTACGAAAATGCCTTAAAATGCATGAATTTTTTTTTATGAAGACATCTCCCGACATATATACTACCGTTTACATTTGGTGCAATTTGGAGGCAATTTTATTTTCGATTTATTTCTTGTTCTTTGTATATTTCATTGTCGAAGCCTTCTTCTTCTTCTTCTTTGAGTTTTATGGCGGTTGGCAAACATATATGTGCATTACCGCCACCTACTGGAGTTTGATATCAGCCAAATGCCTGAGGGGTGGGCATAAAAACGAAGGCCACGCGAGCCCAGTGCATTGTGGGAAATGTAGTATTTCGAGTCCCCGCACCCGCACCTCCCCCCCACCACCCCCCCCCCACACACAGAGTGGATTTCGGTTGATATCTCTGTGAGTAAACCTCCAATTTCAAAAATTTCAACGGATTCGAAAACCTTAGGGGCGTGAGATTTAATATATATTCATATTCCCCACGGAAAACCCATCCTTTAAAGGTCAGACTGAGCGTAGCTGGCCGTCCCACGGCAGAATAGCTCACATTCTCCCTCATGGTAAGTAGTTGCTTCCTACATTGTTGAAGCTGGAGTGGAACTTTGCACCCTTCCTGTCTGGTGAAGCCGTCAGAGCCAGGAGTTCCCCCAAACCACAGGGAGTGTTTATCCACAGGCGGGGTGCAGGTGAGCACTTAGCAGCGGGCTAGCCACGGGTCAAGAGAGGGAAACCGCCATGTGAAAAGTACTCCTGACATTCATTCCGTCTGTATGGTGGGAGGTAAGAAGACACTAATAGATTTTGAATCGGAGGATGTCACTTCCTCCTGCTTCCTGCTGGTTGTGCCTCACACATACTTTTAAAGCAGAAGTTAGCTTAGCCCTTAGCAGGACGCTAGTATGAAACTACAGTAGCCTCCTTTATAAGACAAGCACCCGGGGTTTCAAATTAAGCCTCAAGCCACAAACGGGTCGACTGGGGATCGATTCTTCCAAAACAACAGCTCAAAATGGCGTCGGCGTCTTCTTCTTGGGTCGGTCGACCAGTTTATAAAAAATAATTACAAATGTGTATCAGCAGTGCTGACTTTCGAAACTCTGCACAGGAAACTGCAAGACTGTCCGTTGACTTGTGGTGAGTTTGAAATTTCCGTGCGACACTTGCGTGCGTCCTGCTAAGGGCTAAAGTTTACTTAAACCAGGAGCTATCGCCTTCCTGTGAAAAATCACATTGCATTCTTCAATCTGAACTTCTCTCCATGGTTGTTGTTGGGAGCAATACTTCCTTACAAATCCATTTGACATTTGTGAAACAACACCCCTGCAATACCAATTCAAAGAAAATCTATCTAAAGTGTTAAATATCTACAAACCATGCTAACACTGTGTTACGTGGGAGTGTCTGTGCTTGATTGTTCCTCTCCAGGCCCTCCCCCCTGTGCTGTGGCACCTGTGCAGGAGAGCACAGGTGTGCTCACTCTGCAGCTTAAAACCATGGAGACACAAGACAGTCAGCCCCAGTGGGCCATCGTGACAGCTTGGTGCTGTGTGTTGGGGCTTCCCAAAACTGTGTTGCACACAGCATGGTGTGCTGTGTGCGTGGTGCTTAGCACTTGTGGATCGGTGTCGGTCAAAACCACCTCTTCTAGAGAGTGTGATTCTCAGACAGAGTGGAGCGCCTGGTGACTCTCTCAGAGAGTGTGGTCAGTTTATTTGGTTAACCTCAGCTTTTGTGTTTATTAATCGCTCTTCCTCTGTTTCAGGAAGCAGTCCTCAGTTGGTCCGATTTGATCCTTTTTATTTAACTTTATTTTGGTAATAATAACCTGATTATTGTAAATGACCTCTGTCTCCTTTGTCCCCCGGTTTGTTGTGTTTTATATGTTACATCCTTTCTCCCCTGGTCAAACTTGGGAACGTAACACACTGTTTGTCACTTCATAACTGATTATGCATTTCATGTTAGTAGCAGTAGTCTAATACATTTTGTAGTACTTTATTTCTCCCCCCCAAACAAAGAACAAAAATAGACACATCAGCACACATCCAGGTGCAGCACAGAAGTAAACCTCAGGAAATAGAAACATACTCTACCTGCACAAGGCAGTTTCGGGAGGGAAACGTCAATAAAGTAATTAAGTGGGAATTATATTTTGCAGTGTGCAGACTCTATTTTTCTATTTAACCACAGAAGAAAGCCCATTGAAGACACTGCTTAGAACAGAATAGCCCAGTATCACCAGTAACTTAAAACCACATGTGCATATGGTCCGAATCGAGCATGGAAACAATCCATAAAACTAAATGCAGCGGACAAGATGGGGGCGGGGCTTCTCACTCACTCAAGTTGAGTTAGATGCAAAGCCAAAGACAAAGCCTTTGTCAGTGCGCTGCGGTGCGTGGGGAGACGGGAGTCCGGCCGAGAGCGTGTGTTGATGCTAACGGGAGTGTTCAAATGAGTGTCATATAATAAAGGCTAATTGTGTTGTTGCATTCCGTACATGCTTGTGTTAACAGCATTAAAACAGGGTCCATTTCCCGCAGACAAAAGTCCATGTCAGACAACTCTGGCTTGTGTGGGACAGCGTTCGCCTTCCAGTCAGCTTCCTGCTATACTGAGACACTCCAGGCACAGTAACGTTACGTAACGGCTGTCAGGTCTCCAGGTCTGAATATGACAGTAACGTTATGTAACCGCTGTCAGGTGCCCCAGGTGTGAATATGACAGTAACGTTACATAACCGCTGTCAGGTCTCCCAGGTGTGAATATGACAGTAACGTTATGTAACCGCTGTCAGGTGTCCCAGGTGTGAATATGACAGTAACGTTATGTAACCGCTGTCAGGTGTCCCAGGTGTGAATATGACAGTAACGTTATGTAACCGCTGTCAGGTCTCCAGGTGTGAATATGACCGTAACGTTACGTAACCGCTGTCAGGTGTCCCAGGTGTGAATATGCTAATGACCCCGCTAATGACGTGAGCAGCACTGAGTCTTAATGTCTCAGGATTAATTAAATTGGGTAAACGGCACAGCTACAGTAGAGTCCCTGCTATGCTCGTGTCTACACTGCAAAAAATCTCCATCTTAACAAGTCATTACCAGCCGTGATAGTATAGTGGGACTGGTATTGTTTTCACTTTGTGAGTCTGTGTGTCATCATGGCAAAATGTGTTCCTGGAGGAACTACCATAGAAGCCATTTTGAGTACTTTGCCAGGTGTTTACAGTATATGTCTCTCTGTGAACAGATTTTGTTAGCGCGATTGCATCAAAACCGTGCAAGATGCAGTCACGAAATTTCACAGGTCTGTAGTTGACATCAAGATGGTCAGGTTCAAAAATGCGCCGGGTAAAGTAGCGGTAGATTCCCTGCCTACCAACACGAGGGTCGAGGGTTCATATCCACGTGTTACCTCCGGCTTGGTCGGGCATCCATACAGGCACGATTGGCTGGTGTCTGCGGGTGGGAAGCCGGATTGAGGGTATTGTCCTGGTCGCTGCACTAGCGCCTCCTCTGGTCGGTCGGGGCGCCTGGTCGGGGCGGAAGAGAACTGGTGGGAATAGTGTGATCCTCCCACGTGCTACGTCCTACCGGTGAAGCTCATGTGTCGGCGGAAGCATGGTGCTAGTCTTGGCTCTCTTGGCAGAGGGTGGAGCAGCGACCGGGGCAGCCAATAGGGCAGCATGGGGATAAATTGACCAAGTATAATTGGGAAGAAAATGTGGAAAAATCACAATAATAATAATTAAAAAAGAATAAGTTAGAAAATGCGCCTAATCCGGGCAAAAGGGCTTGCACCCCACAGGAACGCCACTGGCAAAACAGTACTGGCTCCTTCCATGGCTCTCCGGCTCAAGCAGTAACATCAACGTTCATTGAGTTTAAACAGCCATAAGTGTCGTTATTGCAGAAATAGACTCAATAACAACAATTAAACAAGAACAGGAGTATGCAACAGCGGAGTTTCTCAGCGGAAAATACGTTTTCGCCGTTCGACTGGATCTGACGCTGATTGGCTGAAGGACTGGCTACTTCCACACACTGAAATGACTGTGCACAGCGCCGAGTCCAGACGGATCCACAGAACCAAACAGATCCACAGAACCAAACAGATCCACAGAACCAAACAGATCCACAAAACCAAACAGATCCACAGAACCAGACAGATCCACAGAACCAAACAGAATGTGAGTTCACAGATCCGGATGGTTTTAACCAGGCTATCTGCCTTATTCTGACTGGTTTCACTCATTTCTACAAAATTCCTGGAAACAAACGGAGTTATCTCACCTCATTGAAGGTTTAATATGACACTAAATGACTTGTTAAGATGGACTTTTCTTTTGCAGTGTGTGTATACTTCACCCACCTAATATAGGAAAACCTTATAGCGGAGTGATAGATTCTGGCAGGGAAAAGTAGGTTCCAGCTGCACTCCAAACCATCATAACATGAGTAATGAATGGATCGCCATGCAGGTTAGTTTATTTCCACCGTGGAAAAGAGCGTGGGGGCCGTGCATGCAGCGCTGCGAGAAGCTTCCCTGGACTCTGCGCTGGCGTATAAACACACGGCTTCCCTGAGTGCTTTTATGTTTATCCAGATCCTTGCATCTGGCATGTCCCAGCAGAACTATTCACTGTGCAAATTCAATTTGTGAGGCGTAACCAATAACAGAAGGCTCTCTGTGGCCGTGGCCGTGGAGTGTGCCAGAGCGCCGCTCCGTATGGACTTATTGGGATATTAGCAAAGCGCAAAGGAATGATGAGAAAGCTTCACATCCAGGTGCCCATGCCCACTCAACTGTGTGTGTCTGCTTCTCTCTCTCTCTCTGTTTTCAATGACTGATTAGATTGGGGATAACCAAAATTATCCTATCAGATTACAGGGAACATGTACTGCTGTATGAACAACAGTTAGAAAACTCATCCACGTTAATGACATCATTTTCTCTAACTTGCAACCAATCTCTCTCTCTCTCTCTCTCTCTCTCTCTCTCTCTCTCTGCGTCTCTATACTTCTCACTCTCTCTGTGAGAGTTATGGACTCCTGTCTTCTCTTCCTCCAGGGAAAGTTGTGGAAGGTCTCAGATTTATTGAGCAGATTGGACTGGGGGACATCTACACGACTTGAACGCCACGCGGTCTCCAAACACGGCACCTTGTCTCCACGCTGCCGATTTATGTATCGTAGCATAAGAAATGGCTCAGGAATGGAAGGGCTTGTGTAGGTATGTATATTTCTTTCTTTTACATGTGTGTATCGTTGTTTGTGCACACATCTATGCTTCACTGTATGTACTGTGTGTGTATCACTTTACTGTAATGCAACCTTTAAAAACAGGAAAATACAACACTTATGGTTATGCCATATTACGATATGCAAAATCACAATCTAAGACGGTACCTACTACCTAGTCTCATATCACAATATTGATATAATATCGATATATTGCCCTAGAAATGGGAGCAGCAAAGGATAGGATACAATTATAAATAAATAAAAAGTCTTTAAGATTGGGGGGAAAAAACTCTTCCTCCTGCTAATACAGTGTTCTGTAGTTTGTATGCTTGTATACGAACAAGTTGAACCCCAGCGGGCTCTGACACCCTCCATACATCCCTGCAGTGTTCCTTCTCCACGGCCAGCACTGGAGTGGCCCTTCTGCGGAGCGCCTGCTCACTCTCAGCTCGTCTCTGTTTGGCAGACCTGACAGCGTGAAGAGGGGAGGAGCTACGGCTTGTTTCTTTTGTTCCAAAGTTACAGCGGGGGTCACGCTCCCCTCCCAGACCCTTTCAGCCCAGAGCCGCCATTTACCAGCACGCTGATTTACACATTTAGCATGGCTCTCACTGTCTGGCACCACGCCAAGCGGTAGGGGGGGGGGGGCAGGAGAGAGGGCAAGCAGAGGAGGCAGAGATGTTGGATCGGGGCTGGAAGGGGAGGGGGTAGCAGAGGGCTTTCAGGTGATGTAATGTAGCCTTTGGCAGCCATAGTGAAAGTCCTCAGCTTTTGGGGGAGAGTGGATGTGAACAGCTGACTGTTTCTAAACGTACAAGTTAACACTGCAGTCTCAACACAATTCAATAGACATGGTTAGTTTCTGTGCTGTTGCTGCATTTGGCTGGCAACTGATCGACCGGTGTTGCTTTGCTAACCTCGAAGGGAGGGCACCTGCAGAGCGCAGATCAGAGCCCTTGTTCGTGAGTCGGAACCGGATCCACTGCATAATGTAATGGGTTCTTCCCGAGGGGGCGAACTTTCTTGGTCACATTGACATCAATGTGGAAGTACTAAAAACTGCAGTTCCTCAAAGCCTGCTGGCTTTTAGCGAGCGAACAATGCCTAAAAAAACAAGCTACTAAAAAAAAACAAGCTACAAATTAGTAGCTTGTCTGGCCCAAGTCTCTCATATTAATTGTAGCCTACAATTAATAGGAGAGACTAGAGCCAGATGGGCAAAGGCCAAAAACAAGTGTTGTCTCTATTTCAGCTACCTTTCACAGATGCACACTGCCTCAAAACTACTATTAATGGAAAACAGCCCTTTCCTGTATTCATTAGCCCTACAATTAATAAACATGTCGTCTAGCTGTTTGGGCAAGAGATTTGCAGGATAACTTGATAGTCATGCACCACCATATAAGTTATGCTGTAAATTAAGTCAGAATTGCTACAGTTGTCAAAAAAAAATTGCATGATCATTAAGTATAAATAGTTACAAACTATCAAAACAAAAGTGTTTCTTATTAGTGTATACACAGAAAAGGGAAAAGATCAACTGAAACTGTTTCCATTTTGTATCTCAGCGACACTGTTCGTAGAGAGATATCGTCAGGCATTTGCTTATGCATGTTAAGCACCAGCACAAAGACACAGAGAAATAGAAAGAGAAATACAAGCAGGAAGATACACAGGGAGAGTGAAGGAGACACAGACAGAGAGAGAGAGAGAAGACATTGTTTCATAGGCGATTTTGAATAAAGGCTTGCAGGCCAACTAAGCAAGAGGAAATTCTCTTAAACCACATGGGAGACATGTTAGGTGCAAATCAGGATGATTAGTTCAAGTTAATTCTGCCCTGAAACAATGGGAGTGACTTCTAGGTGAGAAACTAGTCAGTCCCAAGTCAGAGAGCAAGAGATAAGAGCCGTTACTGCCAGGAACTTGCACTGGTATATACAAGTTGATACAGTATATGGCTTAATACACTGCACCACATCATATATTATGGTTGGTTATTACTGTTATTGTGGTTATTATACACAGTATAATACATTGTAGAGTAGAATACAGGGTTTACCGCATTACTAAACCATAATAATATATCACTCTGATATTTCGAGGGATACTATGATCTTGAGAAGAGATGAAAAAGAAAGAAAGAAAGTCTAGTCTGTATTGACTTCACATAAGGAGTGTCTCAGTTTCTAGTCTGTATTGACTTCACATAAGGAGTGTCTCAGTTTCTAGTCTGTATTGACTTCACATAAGCAGTGTCTCAGTTTCTAGTCTGTATTGACTTCACATAAGGAGTGTCTCAGTTTCTAGTCTGTATTGACTTCACATAAGGAGTGTCTCAGTTTCTAGTCTGTATTGACTTCACATAAGCAGTGTCTCAGTTTCTAGTCTGTATTGACTTCACATAAGGAGTGTCTCAGTTTCTAGTCTGTATTGACTTCACATAAGCAGTGTCTCAGTTTCTAGTCTGTATTGACTTCACATAAGGAGTGTCTCAGTTTCTAGTCTGTATTGACTCCACATAAGGAGTGTCTCAGTTTCTAGTCTGTATTGACTTCACATAAGCAGTATCTCAGTTTCTAGTCTGTATTGACTTCACATAAGGAGTGTCTCAGTTTCTAGTCTGTATTGACTTCACGTAAGGAGTGTCTCAGTTTCTAGTCTGTATTGACTTCACATAAGGAGTGTCTCAGTTTCTAGTCTGTATTGACTTCACATAAGCAGTGTCTCAGTTTCTAGTCTGTATTGACTTCACATAAGCAGTGTCTCAGTTTCTAGTCTGTATTGACTTCACATAAGCAGTATCTCAGTTTCTAGTCTGTATTGACTTCACATAAGCAGTATCTCAGTTTCTAGTCTGTATTGACTTCACATAAGCAGTGTCTCAGTTTCTAGTCTGTATTGACTTCACATAAGCAGTGTCTCAGTTTCTAGTCTGTATTGACTTCACATAAGCAGTGTCTCAGTTTCTAGTCTGTATTGACTTCACATAAGGAGTGTCTCAGTTTCTAGTCTGTATTGACTTCACATAAGCAGTGTCTCAGTTTCTAGTCTGTATTGACTTCACATAAGCAGTATCTCAGTTTCTAGTCTGTATTGACTTCACATAAGCAGTGTCTCAGTTTCTAGTCTGTATTGACTTCACATAAGCAGTATCTCAGTTTCTAGTCTGTATTGACTTCACATAAGCAGTATCTCAGTTTCTAGTCTGTATTGACTTCACATAAGGAGTATCTCAGTTTCTAGTCTGTATTGACTTCACATAAGGAGTGTCTCAGTTTCTAGTCTGTATTAACTTCACATAAGCAGTGTCTCAGTTTCTAGTCTGTATTGACTTCACATAAGCAGTGTTTCAGTTTCTAGTCTGTATTGACTTCACATAAGGAGTGTCTCAGTTTCTAGTCTGTATTGACTTCACATAAGGAGTGTCTCAGTTTCTAGTCTGTATTAACTTCACATAAGCAGTATCTCAGTTTCTAGTCTGTATTGACTTCACATAAGGAGTGTCTCAGTTTCTAGTCTGTATTAACTTCACATAAGCAGTATCTCAGTTTCTAGTCTGTATTGACTTCACATAAGGAGTGTCTCAGTTTCTAGTCTGTATTAACTTCACATAAGCAGTGTCTCAGTTTCTAGTCTGTATTGACTTCACATAAGGAGTGTCTCAGTTTCTAGTCTGTATTAACTTCACATAAGCAGTGTCTCAGTTTCTAGTCTGTATTGACTTCACATAAGGAGTGTCTCAGTTTCTAGTCTGTATTGACTTCACATAAGGAGTGTCTCAGTTTCTAGTCTGTATTGACTTCACATAAGGAGTGTCTCAGTTTCTAGTCTGTATTGACTTCACATAAGCAGTATCTCAGTTTCTAGTCTGTATTGACTTCACATAAGGAGTGTCTCAGTTTCTAGTCTGTATTGACTTCACATAAGCAGTATCTCAGTTTCTAGTCTGTATTGACTTCACATAAGCAGTGTCTCAGTTTCTAGTCTGTATTAACTTCACATAAGCAGTGTCTCAGTTTCTAGTCTGTATTGACTTCACATAAGGAGTGTCTCAGTTTCTAGTCTGTATTGACTTCACATAAGGAGTGTCTCAGTTTCTAGTCTGTATTGACTTCACATAAGGAGTGTCTCAGTTTCTAGTCTGTATTAACTTCACATAAGCAGTGTCTCAGTTTCTAGTCTGTATTAACTTCACATAAGCAGTAGTCTCTTAAAACAGACTGTCTCATCTACATCCGGCGAATGCAGCTATATACAGTCTGTACGTTACACCCCCAGAACATGCACAAGGAAGTTGGGAAAAAAACCTTCAGACAGGAAAGAAGTTCGACAGAATCCGACCAATCACAACACGTGGGTCCACGAAAAATGCGGCATATTGGATTCTGATTGGACTAATGAGCGGAAGACCCGCCTTTCTACTTCCCATTCCGGTTGGTGCATGATTCTCCCCTACGAAGTACAGATGGTATGGCGGAAGCATTTGAAAATTGCGGAAGCCAACTCGTCTGTTCTAAGAGACTACATAAGCAGTGTCTCAGTTTCTAGTCTGTATTGACTTCACATAAGGAGTGTCTCAGTTTCTAGTCTGTATTGACTTCACATAAGCAGTGTCTCAGTTTCTAGTCTGTATTAACTTCACATAAGCAGTGTCTCAGTTTCTAGTCTGTATTGACTTCACATAAGCAGTGTCTCAGTTTCTAGTCTGTATTGACTTCACATAAGCAGTATCTCAGTTTCTAGTCTGTATTGACTTCACATAAGGAGTGTCTCAGTTTCTAGTCTGTATTAATTTCACATAAGGAGTGTCTCAGTTTCTAGTCTGTATTAACTTCACATAAGCAGTATCTCAGTTTCTAGTCTGTATTGACTTCACATAAGCAGTATCTCAGTTTCTAGTCTGTATTGACTTCACATAAGGAGTGTCTCAGTTTCTAGTCTGTATTAACTTCACATAAGCAGTGTCTCAGTTTCTAGTCTGTATTGACTTCACATAAGCAGTATCTCAGTTTCTAGTCTGTATTGACTTCACATAAGGAGTGTCTCAGTTTCTAGTCTGTATTGACTTCACATAAGCAGTATCTCAGTTTCTAGTCTGTATTGACTTCACATAAGGAGTGTCTCAGTTTCTAGTCTGTATTGACTTCACATACGCAGTGTCTCAGTTTCTAGTCTGTATTGACTTCACATAAGCAGTATCTCAGTTTCTAGTCTGTATTGACTTCACATAAGGAGTGTCTCAGTTTCTAGTCTGTATTGACTTCACATAAGCAGTATCTCAGTTTCTAGTCTGTATTGACTTCACATAAGCAGTATCTCAGTTTCTAGTCTGTATTGACTTCACATAAGGAGTGTCTCAGTTTCTAGTCTGTATTGACTTCACATACGCAGTGTCTCAGTTTCTAGTCTGTATTGACTTCACATAAGGAGTGTCTCAGTTTCTAGTCTGTATTGACTTCACATACGCAGTGTCTCAGTTTCTAGTCTGTATTGACTTCACATAAGGAGTGTCTCAGTTTCTAGTCTGTATTGACTTCACGTAAGGAGTGTCTCAGTCTCGGAAGAGTTCTTGTCACGGGGGAACCGGACAAGCCGAGGCGAGCCTGAGCTAACACTTCAGACAACCATGCTGGCATTTAGCACACTGAGACAGGATGAGTTATGACCCAGCCAAAAGCCCCTTGGAGGGAAGGATATTCCTACATGTACGTCAAGATACAAGGATCCAACAGGCAACCAGCCGCCACGCTAACTCACCTTCACGCTAACTCACCTTCACGCTAACTCACCTTCACGCTAACTCACCTTCACGCTAACTCACCTTCACGCTAACTCACCTTCACGCTAACTCACCTTCACATCACGCCTACACACTTTGCTGTGATTAGTGAGAGATGGATAGACAGGTTTGGGTTTTGCATTTAATCCCACTAAAGTCTCCCCTGTCTCTCTCTCTCTCTCTCTCTCTCTCTCTCTCTCTCTCTTGCACACAGTTGTTTCCCCTCATGCTTGCGTCAACCGTGGGCTATGATCAATGCTGGTTGCACAGAGATTTCTCATGTTAAAAAATAGTTCTTGCTCTCTGACCCAGTCTGTTTTGCACACATTCTGGATTCTTGATGAGAGTTATATTAGAGATTGCGACATAGCTGAATCTACGATAACACACAAATGCATGCCAGCTGCATAACCTGACTCCAGTATGCATTAATTGCTGCCGCACTGTGTTTCCAGAGCAAATATTAATAATAAATCTAGGTGGGCAGAATCAACACTACCATCAGAAGGTAATGGACGACAAGCTGACAGCTTTGTGGGAACATTTGTGAGGAGAAGTGGTTGTTGCACAATATGCCGAAAAGCTATCGTCAGTATTGTTATGATTGGCACGTATTTACACAGCACTTAAGCAACTTAAATCAAGTAAGTCAGAGGTGGGTATAATGTGGAATAATGTATGTGCGAGTACGATATGTCTGTTCATGTGTGTATATACATGTATCTTGTTTATATAAATGCAAAACTTTAAATAAAGTTATGAAAAAAATCAAATAAGTCTTCTATTCTTTTAAGTTTGAGTCTGTGTGACGTATTCCGACTGAAACAGGGTCGAGAGGCGGGACATACCGTGTGGAGGAGTTTGATTTGCCTGTTGGAAAGTGGGTGTGTCTGGGATTAGGGACTGGAGTTTGACGTTGACCAATCCTGGTGCTTGAATGCTGCGTAGGTCTTGTTCTGCCCCCAAGATTGGGGGCAGAACAAGCCCGCACCGCAAGATAATGTATTTTACCAGACAAATCTGAAATCTACCGGTCACGTTTCTAACAGTCTACAGTATGTACAAACACAATATAATGTAAATACAGCACTGTGGGGTGCTCACTGCATGAGCCTCGGAGCAGAGGACCAGGAGGCTGCCTCCAGACAGATAGCTGTTTCCAAGCCGACGATATTCCTGGAATGCAAGTTTAACGAGCCAGTTACATGTCCTTTGCATTCTACATTCAATGAAGACATTACCGTTCATTTTATTTTGTATGTTACTTATTGGCCTGCTCAGAATTTTCTCCTCGCCATGAAGATTGATTGACAGCTGTCATGTCGTGACGTCAGCAAACTGTAGATGACCGTTATGAATGAACTCTTGATGAATGAACTTTTGATGTGATTTTTTTTTAAAGCCAAGAAATTGAATCTTTGTGATTTGCATACATTGTTAAATAGGTGCACTGTATAACCAGGGATGTGATCTGAAATAGAGAAAAATAAATTTTTCATTCCAGCTCGACTTTAAAGTAGAATTATCCATGTGGAGGACAGAGAACACGACCATTTATAGCAAAAGGAAAAGAGTGCTGTTGTGAATATCATGAACCGATCAGCAACTTTCAACTATGCTTGGGCCGATTTATTTGCCACCATATTCAATAGTTTTCATACTATCAAATACAGCTCAGGGCCAGACAAACAGCTCTCTCTGTCTTTTAGCACTCTATAGCCCATGAGCCTCAGCTGGGTGGAGAGTGATTCGGGAACCTGGCACTTTCCTCTCTTTATGTTGGAGATGCGAGCGCCCTTCCCCATCAGTCAGGCATGGAAAGCAAACAACAACACCAGGGCTTTCTGGGAAACCCAAGGAAACAGGTCTGCTGTTTATACACATTCCTGAGAGAGACGAGAGAGGCTGATAAGAGAAAATAATCTCCACCCTACCCTCCGACCGCTGGCACATGCACATGAGGGCATATTTCATTGTGTTCGCATGAATGCTCTGTCATATGCAAGCAAATTGTAGTTCAAATTGATGTTTTAAATGTATTTACCTGAATGTAAATCATCAAACCCAACCCTGTTTTATACCAATGCCAATAACCATGGATTTTCTTTTCCACATCACTTTCCCATGAAAATTAAATTCTTACTGTCTGAAATTTGTCATTTGTGACCCAAAAGCATTTCCCTTTCCAACGTCTTCCTAATGCAGTGGAGCACATAGCCAGGAAGTGATGTTGGAAATCACGCCACAAATCTGAAAAGAAGCTGTAGACAGTGACGTTCAAATGACCACCATCTTGTCAAAGACCATTAGGTTCACAGCAAGGAAAATAAAGGCCAAGAAGTCAAACTCACTCTTTGGGGTAAGAAGGCACAGACCAACTGATGTGGTCTTGGTGCTGCAATCTTAAAATGTGACCGCCATCAATGAGAGAATGTCATAGGCAAAGCAGGATCCTAATCTGGTATCAAAATCTGACTCGATATGACATCATGAACCAATATAAGTCATATCTTCACTCACATGCACCTACTTCCCTAATGGGACGTCCTGGTAGCTCAGTGGGCTAAGATGCATACTGTACCATGTAACTGCAATATCCTGGGTTTAGTCTGAATTTGAATAGTTTGTCTGGGCCTAATTCTGCCTCTCCGCCAATGTATCTTGGCCTGGTATGAATTTCACCCTATGTATCTGAGGGCATCAGGGCAACCAAAATGGAATAAATCTCTAGATCTGCCAGTGAAATATTTGGGAGCCCTGCACATGGCCCAAGCATAACAAAACCTCAGCTGAGATTCATTGGGAGAGCCACATTCAATAAGCCTCATAAAGCTTTGAAGCAAAATAGGCTTGTGTTTGTGAGATGGTGGCCTGCAAGGGTCAAATAAGGCCCTCTGCTGCGT
>NC_139629.1:13039631-13072748 GCF_964638095.1 Poromitra crassiceps
TGATTGAAGTTATAGTGCCACAGTTTTACCACAAACTGCCACTTTCTTGGCTTGCAAAGTTATCTTTTACATTGACAAACATGATATGTGTACTCCCGTGGCACAATTCAATCGGGATCCAAAAAGTATCGTCTCTCTCTCCGTTCACCACCATTCATATAGTTTCAGAAAAGGCAGGAAGTGACTTTCACTTTGGCTCTCTCTTATCCTGGGTTTCAATTAGTGAATGTTGGGCACAAAATATCAGCTAGAGTATCTGCAGCTTCAAAACCCATACTGATTTAACCCTAAAACAAGCAACCTAAGGCCATTTACACCTGGCATTAACATGCGTTTTCTGCCATCAGATTGCAATCAAATTGTGCTTGACCACATTAGCCTGATTCCATTTACACCGTAACACATCAACATGTGTTTTCTGTCATCAGATTGCAATCTGATTGCAATCTGATGACAGAAAACACATGTTGATGCCAGGTGTAAATGGCCTCATAGAGGGTTTTAACTTGACAATGTAAGCATTTTAACCTGAGCCCCAGCTCACTTCCTGTTGCACTATTTGCTAGTACAATAAGACAGGACTGACAGGACTGCTAGCACAGGACTGACAATCCCGTGAAAACCGTCTATACGAAGGAAGGCAAGCATCTAGCCTGGAATTGTAATGATAAAGGATAGTCCGGCCAGACGTAAGTGTTGTGACATTACAAGTCGTTTCCATGACCTCACCAGCTATTATTCCGTATCAAACAAATGGTCGTTATTGAAGCTTGTGTGGTACAAATTTCACACGCATTATCCATTACGACTCAAGATGGAAAGAATGGCCAATCTGTTTGATGTTGCACGGGAGTAATTACACAGAAGGCAAGTGTAGAGGTACAGTAGTAACACCTTGGCTGAAGTCATGTTCACCAGATGTCGGCTCAGTAAGCATGATTTAATTCACTATTAATAACAGGGCCCAGGAAGGAAGGGAGGGCTGCCAGAGAGGCCACATATGCTTTACGCTAGCAAAACAACATGCTTGTTTATGTGCTTATATCCGTACACACTACACACCTTCAATGTAGGGACCAGAGATATGGGAACCGGGAAATACCCTTGTTCTGTGGTGTAGGGCAGGCAAGGAACTTCTAAAGAAGGAAAAGACACCACTCACCTCACAGCGTTCAGATTTTGCATTGAGGCCAGAATTTGGGGGCAGTTCAATTGAAGTCAATGGGATGGGCATGGTAAATCCCACTATAAACCATATCTGTGTGATTTCACCTTTGATTGAAAAATGCTTCCACCAGATTAAAGAAAACACATTACGTGATGTTGAATGATGTTTTTTTTTCTAATCTAAATGTGTGCGTTAGTTTTCCTTATTGGTCTTTAAACAGATCATGGCTCTGTCCAGCAGCTGCATATAGCTCAACTCAAGCCCCTGTTTGATCCAAGATAGAGCTAGATTAGCTAACTACATTATGAGACATGACCGAATGGGAAACCAGTCAACATCATGTAATGTGTTTTCTTTAATCTGGTGGAAGCATTTTTCAATCAAAGGTGAGACAACACAAATATGATGGTTTATAGTGGGACTTACCCTGGCTGCCCCATTGACTTCAATAGAACTGGCCCCAATGCCTGGCCCCAATGCAAAATTTGGACACTGTGACATGAGTGATGTCTTTTCCTTCTTAATAGGCTCCTTGGGTGTGGACTAGTGTGTGTGTGTGTGTGTGTGTGTGTGTGTGTGTGTGTGTGTGTGTGTGTGTGTGTGTGTGTGTGTGTGTGTGTGTGTGTGTGTGTGTGTGTGTGTGTGTGTGTGTGTGTGTGTGTGTGTGTGTGTGTGTGTGTGTGTGTGACACCATCGGTTGCATCTCTGCATGTTAGGGCTTAGTTAGGGTGGGAAACATATCTGTCTGTGTTGGAGCCCAATATGTTCTCTTAGTCTGGCCTATTTCCTGTGTCCTGGCTTTTATTACCTTTGTGATCCCATGGCTGCTGCCTGTAATCAGTGCTGACAGTGCCAGAGCCAACCATCAGAGAGGAGAGACAGAGCCAACCATCAGAGAGGAGAGACAGAGGTAAGCAACAGAGAGGAGAGACAGAGCTAACCATCAGAGAGGAGAGACAGAGCCAACCATCAGAGAGGAGAGACAGAGCCAACCATCAGAGAGGAGAGACAGAGGTAACCATCAGAGAGGAGAGACAGAGGTAACCATCAGAGAGGAGAGACAGAGGTAACCATCAGAGAGGAGAGACAGAGGTAACCATCAGAGAGGAGAGACAGAGGTAACCATCAGAGAGGAGAGACAGAGGTAGCCATCAGAGAGGAGAGACAGAGGTAAGCATCAGAGAGGAGAGACAGAGGTAAGCAACAGAGAGGAGAGACAGAGCCAACCATCAGAGAGGAGAGACAGAGGTAAGCATCAGAGAGGAGAGACAGAGACAGAGGTAACCATCAGAGAGGAGAGACAGAGGTAAGCAACAGAGAGGAGAGACAGAGGTAAGCATCAGAGAGGAGAGACAGAGACAGAGGTAACCATCAGAGAGGAGAGACAGAGGTAAGCAACAGAGAGGAGAGACAGAGGTAACCATCAGAGAGGAGAGACAGAGGTAAGCAACAGAGAGGAGAGACAGAGGTAAGCATCAGAGAGGAGAGACAGAGGTAAGCAACAGAGAGGAGAGACAGAGGTAAGCAACAGAGAGGAGAGACAGAGGTAAGCATCAGAGAGGAGAGACAGAGGTAAGCAACAGAGAGGAGAGACAGAGGCAACCATCAGAGAGGAGAGACAGAGGTAAGCAACAGAGAGGAGAGACAGAGGTAACCATCAGAGAGGAGAGACAGAGGTAAGTATCAGAGAGGAGAGACAGAGCCAACCATCAGAGAGGAGAGACAGAGGTAAGCAACAGAGAGGAGAGACAGAGGTAAGCAACAGAGAGGAGAGATAGAGGTAAGCAACAGAGAGGAGAGACAGAGGTAAGCATCAGAGAGGAGAGACAGAGGTAAGCATCAGAGAGGAGAGACAGAGGTAACCATCAGAGAGGAGAGACAGAGGTAACCATCAGAGAGGAGAGACAGAGGTAACCATCAGAGAGGAGAGACAGAGGTAAGCAACAGAGAGGAGAGACAGAGGTAAGCAACAGAGAGGAGAGATAGAGGTAAGCAACAGAGAGGAGAGACAGAGGTAAGCATCAGAGAGGAGAGACAGAGGTAAGCATCAGAGAGGAGAGACAGAGGTAAGCATCAGAGAGGAGAGACAGAGCCAACCATCAGAGAGGAGAGACAGAGTTAACCATCAGAGAGGAGAGACAGAGGTAACCATCAGAGAGGAGAGACAGAGGTAAGCAACAGAGAGGAGAGACAGAGGTAAGCAACAGAGAGGAGAGACAGAGGTAAGCAACAGAGAGGAGAGATAGAGGTAAGCAACAGAGAGGAGAGACAGAGGTAACCATCAGAGAGGAGAGACAGAGTTAACCATCAGAGAGGAGAGACAGAGGTAACCATCAGAGAGGAGAGACAGAGGTAAGCATCAGAGAGGAGAGATAGAGGTAAGCAACAGAGAGGAGAGACAGAGGTAAGCAACAGAGAGGAGAGATAGAGGTAAGCAACAGAGAGGAGAGACAGAGGTAAGCATCAGAGAGGAGAGACAGAGGTAGCCATCAGAGAGGAGAGACAGAGGTAAGCATCAGAGAGGAGAGACAGAGGTAAGCATCAGAGAGGAGAGACAGAGGTAAGCATCAGAGAGGAGAGACATAGCCAACCATCAGAGAGGAGAGACAGAGTTAACCATCAGAGAGGAGAGACAGAGGTAAGCAACAGAGAGGAGAGACAGAGGTAAGCATCAGAGAGGAGAGATAGAGGTAAGCAACAGAGAGGAGAGACAGAGGTAAGCATCAGAGAGGAGAGACAGAGGTAAGCATCAGAGAGGAGAGACAGAGGTAACCATCAGAGAGGAGAGACAGAGGTAAGCATCAGAGAGGAGAGACAGAGGTAAGCAACAGAGAGGAGAGACAGAGGTAACCATCAGAGAGGAGAGACAGAGGTAAGCATCAGAGAGGAGAGACAGAGGTAAGCAACAGAGAGGAGAGACAGAGGTAACCATCAGAGAGGAGAGACAGAGGTAAGCATCAGAGAGGAGAGACAGAGGTAACCATCAGAGAGGAGAGACAGAGGTAAGCATCAGAGAGGAGAGACAGAGGTAAGCATCAGAGAGGAGAGACAGATCCAACCATCAGAGAGGAGAGACAGAGGTAAGCATCAGAGAGGAGAGACAGAGGTAACCATCAGAGAGGAGAGACAGAGGTAAGCATCAGAGAGGAGAGACAGAGGTAAGCAACAGAGAGGAGAGACAGAGGTAAGCATCAGAGAGGAGAGACAGAGGTAAGCAACAGAGAGGAGAGACAGAGGTAAGCATCAGAGAGGAGAGACAGAGGTAACCATCAGAGAGGAGAGACAGAGGTAAGCATCAGAGAGGAGAGACAGAGGTAAGCAACAGAGAGGAGAGACAGAGGTAACCATCAGAGAGGAGAGACAGAGGTAAGCATCAGAGAGGAGAGACAGAGGTAAGCAACAGAGAGGAGAGACAGAGGTAAGCATCAGAGAGGAGAGACAGAGGTAAGCAACAGAGAGGAGAGACAGAGGTAAGCATCAGAGAGGAGAGACAGAGGTAAGCATCAGAGAGGAGAGACAGAGGTAAGCAGTCCTGGTGGCTCAATTTGCTAACATCATACCATGAAGTCACCACTCAGTGTTTTCCCCTCGAACCCAAACTTTTCCGAGTCCAAGGCCCAGTTGAAAATCTCAAACATGTTGGCGGCCCACAGCCGACTGTAAACAGTACAGAGGCCAAATAATGCATTGTTATTAGGGATGCAACGATTATACATTTTGATGTACGATTATAGTCTGAGAAAAAACCACGATTATCACGGTTTCACGATTATTGTTATGGACGTATAAAAATCACATGAGCATTCTCTAAATAGAGGTTTTATTGTATTTCCCCCACAATCTTAACAGTTGCTGCCTTCCGGAATACTAATGCACGATATGGATTTTTACAGCCGATAGTATAGGCCTACGCTAACCGATAAATATTCTCCTGGCCAATAACCGATACGTTAAACATACTATTGTTACTTTTTTCACATTTTTGTATTTAAAAAAATAAGTTCTTAACCTGTATTTTATGCACACCTGGGATTAAAAAAAGAAGAAAGGGCAGATGTAGTGAGCAAAGATGGATGATTTAATATTCCATGGCTCTGACCTAATCAAATCTAACTGACATCACTATTGTGAACATAAAACAAACAACATTTCTGATATAATATATATATATATATATATAATACAAAAAATATTTTATTATTATTTTATAGAAGCGAAAGCCTATAGCTGCTTAGTCTGCAGAAAAAAACACAAAAGGCATAGTAACTTAGACTCTTATTGGCATGTTACTGGCAACTAAATGTGCCGTCTGAAATGAATTTTGCATTGGGGTCAGTTCTATTGAAGTGATGATGGGGCAGGCATGGAAAGCCTCACTATAAGCCATCATGTGTCGTTTCACTTTTTACTGGAAAATGCTCCCTCTGGATTAAAGAAAGGACACTCTGTGGTGTTGACTGGTGTTTGTTATGTAAATGTGCGCATTTGTTTTCCTTGTCTCAGTCAGATCATGACTGCCAAGCAGCTAGCTACGTTAGCTTCACGTTATTAGGCCTACATGTAACGTTAGCGGGTTGCTTTTGGAGTTGACACAAACCCTTGATGTTTCTTTTCGTGTAAAGCATGCGGTTCTCTATGGTTTAGGCCAGCGCTGGGAGCATGAAGTGCTTTAAATGCGGGGATGTTTGGTCACAACGAGCTTGAGGAACTATGTACGCTAGGCTATGGCCAGCTAGCTAACATTAGCCACAACAGCTAACGTTAACGTCAATGACTGTATGTTAACGCTAAACAAATCCGCTGCCTCTTCCCCACGTTTGGTTTAACGTAACACCAGCTCAGACTTTCCCCTAATCTCAGAAACCTTGCGGGACATGTATTGCAACATTTATGTTGGGCATCCATGGCTAGGCTACAGACTGGCTACTACTGGGAGACATGGCAGCTGCCTGTGTTTGGTGCCTCCGCTAAATAGTCCGTGCGGAAACGAAGCGAGAGAGACAGGTTCCTCTCCTTCCAGCGCCGTCTGCGCCGCATGGGAGTTTAAACTGACGGACTGTTGTGAAACAAAACACTCGGTGTAGCGGAGCCTCTGCGGTTATATAACCGTGACGTTTTAAATCGCGGTTAATAGTCAAACCTGTTAACCCCTGCATCCCTAATTGTTATTATAGCACCTTTTGTTTTAACTTTTGGAGAAATGCATACATACCACATACATACATATATACATACATACATACATACATACATACATACATACATACATAATTGGCCCACAGGTTGGGAATGGCTGCCCTATGGTTTTCATGACGAGAGACAGATGGATCATATTTATGGAACAATGCTTGTACCGAAATTGTAACATAATTGTTGCATGTTTGTTTTGAACTAAAGTATCAGGCAGGATGATACAGTACATGTTTAATCTTTATGTTTTGTTTTTGCTTTTTTTTTTAAAGAATTTAAGTCGATTTTCAAGCTTCTGGACACTACTGCTGTCAAGTGAATGTAACAAAACACTGCTGTTTTGAATCCAGACGTTCTTGTTTCTACAGTATATCTGTTTACTGGAACTATGTGTACGAAAGAAAGATAAGAGAGAGAGAGAGACTTTGGCAAGATCTGGATGTGTGTGTCAGGGAAAAACCCAAACGCCAAACTCTTGCTGAAATAGTGTGTAGGCGTGCAGGTGAGTTTGTGCAGCAATTGCCTGTGGGGACTTTGTGTCAGACCATAATGTAGATCTGGAATGGAGAGAGACTAAAATAGACTGGGAGAGAAAGAAAGAGAGACAGACAGACAGTGGGAGAGACTCCTGCAGAGCCTAATACACACACGGCAAGAGTTAACATGTCATCTCTTACTGTACAAATGATGCATTCACCTTCCAATCAGTAACAAATATGCCACCTTGATTTGACCTGCAATAGCAACGTCACCCTTGGACCAATCAGTGTCATTTTGAATATAGACGGTTTCACAAAAATTCTGTTGCTAAGGAACAGTTTGGAACCTATAGTTTAATTCCTATCCATTGTTGTATTAGCAGTCACTGCAACAGGAAATAAACTAGAGTCCATATAGAATGTTCAGTATGTTGTCAAGTTGAAATTGTCTATACTGGAGTGCAGTTATGAGATGCATCATTCAAGCAAGTTTTGTCAAAATCCAATGGATATCGTGAATAGATCATAGGGCTGGGCAATATATCTTCACGACAGCGACAATATCGATTGCCGTGATATGAGACTGAAACTAGAGATCATCTCAGAATTTGAATATTGTGTAAGTGTTGTCTTTTCCTGGTTTTAAAGGCTCCATTACAGTAAAGTAATGCTTTTTTCTGAACTTACCAGACTGTCCTAGCTGTTCTATTATTTGCCTTTAGTTATTATATCCACATTACTGATGATATCAGAAAATCTCATTGTGTAAATATTTTGTGAAAGCAACAATATTCGCAATATCGATATCGAGGTGTTTGATCCAAAATATTGTGATATTTGATTTTGTCCATATCGCCCAGCCCTTTCCCTGATTTCACTGGAAATGAGAGCGAGAGAAGGAGAGGCAGAAGAAGACTTGAAAACAGATAGGGAAAGAGTGCCAACAAAGAACGAGTGAATAAGAGAAGAGGAGGAGGAGTGGGAAAGAGAGAGAGAGAGAGAGAGAGAGAGAGAGAGAGAGACACACACACACACAGAGACAGAGAGAGAGATGTCTGGCTGAGGTACAGTCTCATGACTCAGGGTTTCCCAAATGCAGCAGCAGAGTGGATCACAGTCCCTCAGCGGTCAGTGGAACGCTTCCCCCACACCCATGCTGCGTCCAGGACAGTGCTTCCCCCACGCCCATGCTGTGTCCAGGACAGTGCTTCCCCCACACCCATGCTGTGTCCAGGACAGTGCTTCCCCCACGCCCATGCTGTGTCCAGGACAGTGCTTCCCCCACACCCATGCTGCGTCCAGGACAGTGCTTCCCCCACGCCCATGCTGTGTCTAGGACAGTGCTTCCCCCACACCCATGCTGCGTCCAGGACAGTGCTTCCCCCACGCCCATGCTGCGTCCAGGACAGTGCTTCCCCCACGCTCATGCTGCGTCCAGGACAGTGCTTCCCCCACACCCATGCTGCGTCCAGGACAGTGCTTCCCCCACGCTCATGCTGCGTCCAGGACAGTGCTTCCCCCACACCCATGCTGCGTCCAGGACAGTGCTTCCCCCACGCTCATGCTGCGTCCAGGACAGTGCTTCCCCCACGCCCATGCTGTGTCCAGGACAGTGCTTCCCCCACGCTCATGCTGCGTCCAGGACAGTGCTTCCCCCACGCCCATGCTGCGTCCAGGACAGTGCTTCCCCCACGCCCATGCTGCGTCCAGGACAGTGCTTCCCCCACACCCATGCTGCGTCCAGGACAGTGCTTCCCCCACGCCCATGCCGTGTCCAGGACAGTGCTTCCCCCACGCCCATGCCGTGTCCAGGACAGTGCTTCCCCCACGCCCATGCTGTGTCCAGGACAGTGCTTCCCCCACGCCCATGCTGCGTCCAGGACAGTGCTTCCCCCACGCCCATGCTGCGTCCAGGACAGTGCTTCCCCCACGCCCATGCTGCGTCCAGGACAGTGCTTCCCCCACACCCATGCTGCGTCCAGGACAGTGCTTCCCCCACGCCCATGCCGTGTCCAGGACAGTGCTTCCCCCACGCCCATGCTGCGTCCAGGACAGTGCTTCCCCCACACCCATGCTGCGTCCAGGACAGCGGGCCGCACTCAACACGGTCCTTTCAACTGGATGACGAAGATTAGGCAGCAGTAGAAGGTTTGGAAGCGGTCTTGGGACCGGACAGTTGCCAGTTAGTCTGAGGAGCAGCTGGAAAAATCTGGGCTCTGAAAATGAATAAATAGCACTCTCCCCTCCATCAAATGACTGCAGAGGTGCCCATGAGCAAGGCATTTCAACCACAACTGTTCCGCTGGCACTGCTCAGTGGTCGACAGTAGAGGACTGTGGCTGCACTGGTCAGAGTTGTTCAATGTTTACTGTATGTGTAGCTGTATATGAACATGAAGCTAGATGGTGCTGGAAAACAGCTAGGAGCCTCTGTGGACAAATAAAGGTTGAAAAACATGTTTTGTTGGGCAATGAAATGAAATCGCATGTAGTTTATTTGATTGTATGTTGTATCAAGCCCTATCCCCCTCGCCCCCTGTTTGCATCGCTTCTTCCATCTCCCTCTTCCACACTTGGCCCATTGTTGACATTCTTTCCAGCGACTCATGATTACTCCATCATGTTAAAGGTTGGGCGTTCCTGTTTGTTTTCTCTACTGTATCTATGCACATGGCACTACCAATGCAGTCACTGAACCCACGGCCATAGCTTCTTCTTGAAGTCCCAGGCTCACAGAATGGAGGAAGAGGAGAGGAACGAAGAGAGCTGACAGATCGAGAAGTCAGTGAGCAGCCCACATCTTCACGCTTCATTTTGAAGACATCTTCAAATGAGTTGACCACGGGTTTGCCATGCTGATTGCTACGTCCTGCCGGTGAAACTCCTCGCTGTCAGGTGAAAGGAAGCTGCTGGCAACTGCACATGTATCGGAGGAAGCATGTGCTAGTCTACAACTCTCCCCCAGATGGGCAGAGGGGGCGGAGCAACGACTGGGACAGCTGAGAGGGAATTGGTCAAGTACAATTGGGGAAACAACGGGGGGGGGAATCCGGAAAGAAAAAGGAAAAAATGGTGGTCTGGTGGTCTGGATATTACATCCTGTAATTGAGAAAAGACATCATTCCTGATCCAATAAGAGCCCTCAGAACACAGACCATATGATTGATCCCATGCTTATGTTGTTGTCATGTTCCTGCATGACGAGGAGGGGGGAAGCAGTGAGCATGTGTCCTATCCTGTGACTGCTAATTCAATTGGCTTCAGAGCTATTGGCCAGTTCAGTGTTTCCATGATCAGACTAGGAGCTGCTTATTTGAAAATACATCCACGGTGGAAATTTCTACTTTGCGACCCCCACCCCACCCATCTCATGTTTGCCCTTCCCAGTGCCCGCCCTCAACCCGAGCCCTGGCTAGGAGTTACTTCGACATAATTTCCTGCATGTTTCCCCCCACCCCACCCCGCCCCGCGCTCCCCCTCCTCGTGACTCCCATTCCTCACTCTCTGCTGGGTCGCCACCGCATGGAAAAGGAAGGAAGTTATTAATGTTGTTGCTGGGATTCAATCCCACGGCGACATCTTTGAAACTTCATAGGTTGGGGGTTATGTAATGTAATGCCTCCCGTACTTTACAAGAGACTAGAGGGAAAAAATGCAATGAGTTCTGCTGCATCTCATTATGAATGGCCAATTTATCTCTTTCCTTCACACTGATGCTCAAATCCATTGCACCAAGTCAGGCTTGTGATAACATGGTTGTAAGTAACAAGTCAGGCTTGTGATAACATGGTTGTAAGTAACAAGTCAGGCAGTAATAAGTCAGGCTTGTGATAACATGGTTGTAAGTAATAAGTCAGGCTTGTGATAACATGGTTGTAAGCAATAAGTCAGGCTTGTGATAACATGGTTGTAAGTAACAAGTCAGGCTTGTGATAACATGGTTGTAAGTAACAAGTCAGGCTTGTGATAACATGGTTGTAAGCAACAAGTCAGGCTTGTGATAACATGGTTGTAAGCAATAAGTCAGGCTTGTGATAACATGGTTGTAAGTAATAAGTCAGGCTTGTGATAACATGGTTGTAAGTAACAAGTCAGGCTTGTGATAACATGGTTGTAAGTAATAAGTCAGGCTTGTGATAACATGGTTGTAAGTAATAAGTCAGGCTTGTGATAACATGGTTGTAAGCAATAAGTCAGGCTTGTGATAACATGGTTGTAAGTAATAAGTCAGGCGTGTGATAACATGGTTGTAAGTAATAAGTGAGGCTTGTGATAACATGGTTGTAAGTAATAAGTCAGGCTTGTGATAACATGGTTGTAAGTAACAAGTCAGGCTTGTGATAACATGGTTGTAAGTAACAAGTCAGGCTTGTGATAACATGGTTGTAAGCAACAAGGCAGGCTTGTGATAACATGGTTGTAAGCAACAAGTCAGGCTTGTGATAACATGGTTGTAAGTAATAAGTCAGGCTTGTGATAACATGGTTGTAAGTAATAAGTGAGGCTTGTGATAACATGGTTGTAAGTAATAAGTCAGGCTTGTGATAACATGGTTGTAAGTAATAAGTCAGGCTTGTGATAACATGGTTGTAAGTAACAAGTCAGGCTTGTGATAACATGGTTGTAAGTAATAAGTCAGGCTTGTGATAACATGGTTGTAAGTAACAAGTCAGGCTTGTGATAACATGGTTGTAAGTAATAAGTCAGGCTTGTGATAACATGGTTGTAAGTAATAAGTCAGGCTTGTGATAACATGGTTGTAAGTAACAAGTCAGGCTTGTGATAACATGGTTGTAAGTAACAAGTCAGGCTTGTGATAACATGGTTGTAAGTAATAAGTCAGGCTTGTGATAACATGGTTGTAAGTAACAAGTCAGGCTTGTGATAACATGGTTGTAAGTAACAAGTCAGGCTTGTGATAACATGGTTGTAAGTAATAAGTCAGGCTTGTGATAACATGGTTGTAAGTAACAAGTCAGGCTTGTGATAACATGGTTGTAAGTAACAAGTCAGGCTTGTGATAACATGGTTGTAAGTAACAAGTCAGGCTTGTGATAACATGGTTGTAAGTAACAAGTCAGGCTTGTGATAACATGGTTGTAAGTAACAAGTCAGGCTTGTGATAACATGGTTGTAAATAATAAGTCAGGCTTGTGATAACATGGTTGTAAGTAATAAGTCAGGCTTGTGATAACATGGTTGTAAATAATAAGTCAGGCTTGTGATAACATGGTTGTAAGTAATAAGTCAGGCTTGTGATAACATGGTTGTAAATAATAAGTCAGGCTTGTGATAACATGGTTGTAAGTAATAAGTCAGGCTTGTGATAACATGGTTGTAAATAATAAGTCAGGCTTGTGATAACATGGTTGTAAGTAATAAGTCAGGCTTGTGATAACATGGTTGTAAGTAATAAGTCAGGCTTGTGATAACATGGTTGTAAATAATAAGTCAGGCTTGTGATAACATGGTTGTAAGTAATAAGTCAGGCTTGTGATAACATGGTTGTAAATAATAAGTCAGGCTTGTGATAACATGGTTGTAAGTAATAAGTCAGGCTTGTGATAACATGGTTGTAAGTAATAAGTCAGGCTTGTGATAACATGGTTGTAAGTAATAAGTCAGGCTTGTGATAACATGGTTGTAAGCAATAAGTCAGGCTTGTGATAACATGGTTGTAAGTAATAAGTCAGGCTTGTGATAACATGGTTGTAAGTAATAAGTGAGGCTTGTGATAACATGGTTGTAAGTAATAAGTCAGGCTTGTGATAACATGGTTGTAAGTAACAAGTCAGGCTTGTGATAACATGGTTGTAAGTAACAAGTCAGGCTTGTGATAACATGGTTGTAAGCAACAAGGCAGGCTTGTGATAACATGGTTGTAAGCAACAAGTCAGGCTTGTGATAACATGGTTGTAAGTAATAAGTCAGGCTTGTGATAACATGGTTGTAAGTAATAAGTGAGGCTTGTGATAACATGGTTGTAAGTAATAAGTCAGGCTTGTGATAACATGGTTGTAAGTAATAAGTCAGGCTTGTGATAACATGGTTGTAAGTAACAAGTCAGGCTTGTGATAACATGGTTGTAAGTAATAAGTCAGGCTTGTGATAACATGGTTGTAAGTAACAAGTCAGGCTTGTGATAACATGGTTGTAAGTAATAAGTCAGGCTTGTGATAACATGGTTGTAAGTAATAAGTCAGGCTTGTGATAACATGGTTGTAAGTAACAAGTCAGGCTTGTGATAACATGGTTGTAAGTAACAAGTCAGGCTTGTGATAACATGGTTGTAAGTAATAAGTCAGGCTTGTGATAACATGGTTGTAAGTAACAAGTCAGGCTTGTGATAACATGGTTGTAAGTAACAAGTCAGGCTTGTGATAACATGGTTGTAAGTAATAAGTCAGGCTTGTGATAACATGGTTGTAAGTAACAAGTCAGGCTTGTGATAACATGGTTGTAAGTAACAAGTCAGGCTTGTGATAACATGGTTGTAAGTAACAAGTCAGGCTTGTGATAACATGGTTGTAAGTAACAAGTCAGGCTTGTGATAACATGGTTGTAAGTAACAAGTCAGGCTTGTGATAACATGGTTGTAAATAATAAGTCAGGCTTGTGATAACATGGTTGTAAGTAATAAGTCAGGCTTGTGATAACATGGTTGTAAATAATAAGTCAGGCTTGTGATAACATGGTTGTAAGTAATAAGTCAGGCTTGTGATAACATGGTTGTAAATAATAAGTCAGGCTTGTGATAACATGGTTGTAAGTAATAAGTCAGGCTTGTGATAACATGGTTGTAAATAATAAGTCAGGCTTGTGATAACATGGTTGTAAGTAATAAGTCAGGCTTGTGATAACATGGTTGTAAGTAATAAGTCAGGCTTGTGATAACATGGTTGTAAATAATAAGTCAGGCTTGTGATAACATGGTTGTAAGTAATAAGTCAGGCTTGTGATAACATGGTTGTAAATAATAAGTCAGGCTTGTGATAACATGGTTGTAAATAATAAGTCAGGCTTGTGATAACATGGTTGTAAGTAATAAGTCAGGCTTGTGATAACATGGTTGTAAATAATAAGTCAGGCTTGTGATAACATGGTTGTAAGTAATAAGTCAGGCTTGTGATAACATGGTTGTAAATAATAAGTCAGGCTTGTGATAACATGGTTGTAAGTAATAAGTCAGGCTTGTGATAACATGGTTGTAAATAATAAGTCAGGCTTGTGATAACATGGTTGTAAATAATAAGTCAGGCTTGTGATAACATGGTTGTAAATAATAAGTCAGGCTTGTGATAACATGGTTGTAAATAATAAGTCAGGCTTGTGATAACATGGTTGTAAGTAATAAGTCAGGCTTGTGATAACATGGTTGTAAGTAATAAGTCAGGCTTGTGATAATAACATGGTTGTAAGTAATAAGTCAGGCTTGTGATAATAACATGGTTGTAAGTAATAAGTCAGGCTTGTGATAATAACATGGTTGTAAGTAACAAGTCAGGCTTGTGATAACATGGTTGTAAGTAATAAGTCAGGCTTGTGATAACATGGTTGTAAGTAACAAGTCAGGCTTGTGATAACATGGTTGTAAGTAACAAGTCAGGCTTGTGATAACATGGTTGTAAGTAAGGGCTGGCTAAAAGTGCATTGGGAGAGCTCTGACTGATTGCTGACCTTTGCACGATAAACAAAGTTGGGTACCAACAAAGCCTTCATTGTAGTACTGTTGTCACGGAAGTCATCACTGTGACGCTAACTCATGCCTTTTGCCATTTAGCAAACTATAGGCATCACAAAAGAGGTTTAACAACTGAAATACTGTTTGTTTTCAATTTAGTGGGATGTAATTTCCATGCATTGTCAATAATATTATGATAGCACTGTACCTTCTGAAATAGCGTACATGTAGCATTACAGATACCTTGAAACAGTATGTGCTAGAGAGATAAAGGCAGATGCAACATGACCTTATCACCCAATTGAATTGGAAAAGTCCTAACAGGCAATTGTACTCAGGGTCACGAGAGAGCACCAAGTAATGTAAGGAGGCAAAATTGAGGACATTTGTCCTGCGTCCTGCAACGCTTTGAGAGAGTGAATGAAATTCGCTTGAATAGAGCTCTGTCTCGCATGAACATCCACATTAAAGAAACTACAAATCCCATCAACCTCTGGCACCTATCCTTCTTAGTCCTTTCGCTCTGCCATTGCAAGCAGAAAAGTGAAATCCCTTACGTCCGCTCTGGCGCCCGTGCCAAAGCCGTTACTCTGGGGGCAGAGTCTATATAGGATGGTGAAAAAAGCTTGGCTGCTGCTGCGCAGCCACGACACAGCTTTCCAATTAATTCCTGTGTGATCAATCAAGCCCAACAGCAAAGTGAGGTATCTGAAGGAAGTGACTGGAACAGGAGGGAGAGCCTGCCAGACCATCCTGACAGCTGCTGCTGCTGCTGCTGCTGCTGCTGCTGATGCTGCTGCTGCTGCTGCTGCTGCTGCTGCTGCTGCTGAGGATGGAGCCTACATGAGACAGGATGGAGTTTGGGGGCAAGAAGGACTTTTCCATGGTCATGTTCCAAGAGTAAAGAGGATGAGTCAATACGGTCCAACTTGAACACTGTCGAAACCAGGGCAGACTCTACAACAAACATAAACACCCCTTAAAGGAACACACCAACATTTTGCCATATTCCCGATAGTGACACGCGAATATAGATGCCTTTTTCTCCTCTGCGCGGGCGGTATAAAGTGCGTTGAGCCCCTCCTGCTAGTCAGCTTAGCAGCTGAACGGTAGTGAACGGTACCTCCGTTCAGTCAAAAAATACACATTCCAACAGCGCCAAAACACTCATATGTACATGTTGTGACTCGTGTACTCACCATGTCGCGAAATAATAATGCAAAATGATGAGGAACGGTGATTTTCGAAGTAAATACATAGCTGGAACTTCTTTCCAAACATGGCCGCCTGGCGCAGTGATATACACATGGCGCCTCAAAAGCACCATGGCAACTAACGTTACTTCAGTCAACAAAACAAAATGGACAAGAACGATAGCGCAGGCGCTGTGTGCAGTCATAAGTGTTTTGTTAAGTAAAGTTAGTAAACAGGGAAGCCAGAGGTCATTCAGGGTGCTTTCACACTGGGGACCCGGGACCGTTTCCGAGCACATCTTGTCCCCAAACTGACCCCAGGTCCGGTTCGTTTGATGAGTGTGAACGTGCGTTCAATGCCCGGCTGCGGAACAGCGAACCGTGACAGGGTCCACTTGAAAAGGTGGCCTATGGAACTCTTGGGCGTGCCCGGGGACGGAACACTTGCGAATCTGAACGCCAACCGTACCGAACCACTTAAGGCCCAATTATACTCTACGTTAAAGACGGAGACGGACAGAGCTTTCTGTCTGTACTCTGCTTTCATTTCGTGGGTTTTCTGTCCGTCATCTGAAACCTTACGGATACGCATGAAACGCAGCAAAACCACACACATTCATGCATTTGACTCTCTACTGCCCACTGGTGAATGTATTGCTTAACATGATACCAACGTGAAAGACGCATGGACGTATGTGGGCAGTGAAGATTACACCGTTTGGAATGGATGCATCTATTTACGTATGAAAATGGAGTATAAATGAGCCATTAGACAACACATGGCGAGGATACACTCCAGGCATAGTTGATGATGCAAGTGTACTCTGCAAGTGTTCCGTTCCCGAGCGCGTAAGAAATGTGTAATGTGAAAGCCGACCAGCGGGGGATGAGTACTCGCGCAATCGTTCCCAGTGAGAAAGCACCCTCAGTGTCTTGCTCAAAAACACTTAAAATAGTTCTTGCTGTCACCACGGCTTTAACCCAGATCTTCCAGTTGAAGGATGGTCTGTCTAGTGAGTCACTACACCGTGACGCATGATATTCCAATAGACTACTTGCACAACTCCACTACTTCCTTGAAATGAGTAGGGCATCTTGGTTTCCTGTCCTACAGTATTGGATGAACTGATTAATGTCAGGTGTGCCTGATCACTGTTGTTGTGACTGCAGCAGTCAGGCACACCTGACATTAATCATTTAATCCAATAGTGTAGGACAGGAAACCAAGATGCCCTACTCATTTCAGGAAGTAGTGGAGTTGTGCAAGTAGTCTATTGTGTCCATGAAGCACCTGGCTTAAGTGGGTTAACTATTTACAAAGCACTGCTATGTGCATGAAGTCAGCGGTGGCTACCAGACAGCTACTGTAGCCAACCACAGACAAATCAATCCAAGCTCTGTTCACCAGGTGAGTCGTAAGGACGGCTCCAAACCCAGTGCACTCTCTCAAAAGAGCAGCTCTTGCGTGGATACAGGTGTTTGGATGTGTGAAAGGACACGGAGGCAGTAAATAATAAGAAATAGATGGTATGCCTTATTCTCAGGCCCACCAAGTGTTTTCAATCTCCAGGTGATCTCTCAGAAATGTAAAAAATGTGTAACGGTAGCCACGCACAAGTACACGGTGCCAGAATGACTGCTTGTTTTACTTAACGGTATGTAGTTCCATCCAAAAACGTCCTACGCAGGGCAGAGTCGAGGGGAGTACGTTTGAGTCACAGATTACAAATGGTTTTAACAGCCATATCCAGAACTAGAGAGCAACAACATGTCACCCTAGGACTAACTTTAAGGTTTATTTAGACAAAAACTCAGCTCAAAAGTAATTTGTCGGAGCACTGCACTGAGCCATTACTGAACTTTTGACTGTTCATGGAGCGGTATAAAGACCTTGGCTTGTCAACACAGACATTTTTATGTTATCATTGTACTTCATGAAGCTGTTGTACTTGTAACAGATTCAGAAAACGGCCCCTTAGAAGTTGCTAAATCAAACAGTTGCAAGTGAACAAAAAATGTTATGATTTTGGTTTCCGCTTAGTACTGATTCTTATCTTGAGGAGTACATGGTGTTTAGTCTTCATACTCAGTGACCTCGGGCATAACTCCCATAGGAATAATTAAATTCTATGTATAGAGCTACTTGTTTTGCCTTTCTGTCCACTTAACATGGAAGCAATCTGTGGACAGCAATTTTGTCCAGTTCAAATAGACTTTATTGCCATAAATAAGAGAACCACGATGACCAAAGCATTTCAGAATAGGACAAATCAGCGTGACATCACAACAATCCGGAAATGCAGAACCCCGCAGCAGTTAACTAGTATGAGCTGTGCCAAACTAACGTTAATATCTCAAAAACTATACATCACATCGCTTATATGTTGACATTCTGAGTGAGAGCAGAAGTAGCTCAAGAGTCTGATGTAGAATATATGCATGCCGTGTTAAAGTTGTGTGAACTGTCGCAGTTTTTAAAAGGAAGTTAATTTAGTAAACAGCACAGCCGGCTAGAGTGAGACACTCAAGGCTGGCTCCATAGGGTCCCATTTTAAAGTTACCCGTTTCCACCCAGTGACGCAGTTTGTTTACCAAAATGCTGATTGGCTGATCCCTCGTATATGGCATGAAAAACATTCAAGTCATTAGTACTGTATGCATAACAGCATGTGAACACAAATTGCACTGGCTAAGCCCATGATGATGAAATCCAATTTACTGTTGCACCACCGCACAGAATTATTACAATGAAGGACCAGATGAGTTTGGTGGGATACATAACAGGAGAAGAGAGCAAGTGCAAATGAAACTAAAATATAATATAATATAATATAATATAATATAATATAATATAATATAATATAATATCATCTTTTTTATCGATTTATCTATTTTTCTTGCACAATGTTATTTTTTTCTGATTTTCCCCCATTTTTCTCCCCAATTGTACTTGGCCAATTTCCCCCCCTGCTGCCCCGGTCGCTGCTCCACCCTCTGCCGATCTGGGGAGAGCCGTAGACTAGCACCATGTGTCCTCCGACACCTGCGCAGTTGCCAGCCACTTCTTTTCACCTGACAGCAGGGAGCTTCACCGGTAGGACGATCACGCTATTCTCACCAGTTCTCTTCCGCCCTGAACAGGCGCCAGGCGCCCCGACTGACCAGAGGAGGCGCTAGTGCAGCGACCACGACACATACCCCTAATCCGGCTTCCCACCCGCAGACACAGCCAATCATGCCTGTACAACCCGGACACCCTGCACAATGTTTAAATGTCAAGCATGATGACGGACTCAAAGAGAATGAAGCAGCATATAGGACTAGTACATGTAGCACATTCAGCAATACACTAGTGTTAATTTCGTCGACGAAAACTATGACGAAAAATGTTAGTCGACTACCTTTTTCCCCAAGACTAAGACGAGACTAAAATGTTCAGACTTTTAGTTTCATTGACTAAGACGAGACTAAAATACTCAAACTTTTAGTCGACTAAAACTTGACTAAACAAAAAGAGGATGGGGTTGACTAAATATGATAAAAACTAACAAGGACATTTGACACAGGACTAAGACTACGACAACATTTTAAAATAGACGACAAAATGAACACTAATTATACACTGTTTCCCCCCTCAATGCAGCAGTTCAGGTTCCTGTGCTGCAGCATCATAGCTGTAGCTAACATGTAGCTGTCTTAAAAACATTTACAGTAGTTACAACAGAACCCACCCAGTCTTAGATAAGGGTCTTATCTATATGTGTATGAGGCAATTGTGTTCCCAAAATGTACAGCTACTTGCTTGTCTACATTATATCCAGAGAAGTCTGAGTGCTTTCCGCACAGCCATTCTCCCCTCAGCTGCGGGCTGAGCAGGGACTGTAAATACGGTCCACTTGTCGTTGCTACCGCCGCACACCGACACTGGCCCGGGTGGGCAGAGTCACCATTAGCTACTTTCCCTGGGAAAGAGTTGCCATTGACTAAAACTAGACTAAAATGTGAACAGTTTTCGTTGACTAAAACTAGACTAAAATACTTATGGTTTTATTTGACTAAGCTGAGACTAAAATGCTCAAACTTTTAGTCGACTAAAACTTGACTAAATAAAAACAGGATGAGGTTGACTAAATATGATACAGACTAACAAGGACATTTCACACGGGACTAAGACTAAGACTAAATTAAAAAATAGCCGACAAAATTAACACTACAATACACACAAGAGCATTTTGCAGCTCTTCCAGTGGCAAAAACAATAAGCAAGAGGAGGTTATTAACTCTGCTATAAGCTATACAGTACTATACTGTACCTCTAAAGCTGAGACCAGTTGTGCCAAGAGAAATGAACCAAGGGGTCACAAGAGGGAATTCGGAATAGCAAAAGTGCACAGTGCAAAGTAACCAGTCAGTACAAAAAAAACAAATTTTTCTTCAGAGTTTCAATATGCATGTTACAAGATTTCCAGGAGCCGGAAAAAAAGAAAACAAATACTTCATCATTTTGGAGCGCAGAATAAAACAGGGGTTAGGGCAGGATGGAGCGGGTGGTCATGTTCTCTCACTTTGCTTTCTCAGGCCTGCGTTCTCATTAAGGGTAGAACACACAGCAGCTTCCCTCTCCAAACACACTTGACATGCAATGAGGGATCAGGGAAGTCCGTTGGGTTCTACTCAGCACCTAAGCTCATTCCTGACCTAACTGCTACCGATACACAACAGTCCAAGAAGACAGTGCTGTTCTTCCATCCTGATCACGTGATGTCACATTCTGTTTGGTTCTGCGGAGCAGTCTGGACTTCTAGCCCCCCACGTCGATAACTTACCTTGACAGATAACTACAATCCAATACAAATCCACTCTGAAGAACGGCGAAAACGTCTTTTCCGCAGAGAAACTCTGCTGGTGCATGCTCTTGTTCTTGTTTAATTGTTGTTATCGAGTATATTTCTGCAATAACTGCACTTTTGGCTGTGTTTACTCTACAAACGTTAACGCTACCGCTACCGGTTTTGTCAGCGGAGGCCCTGGTTGGCCGGCTTGGTCGTCAACTAGGAGGCAGGTCCCTGATTGGCGCGTGCACTTTGTCATTTCTGAAAATGGCTGGGGGCGGCCTGGAGGCCAGGCTGATCTACAGAATGGAACAGAATGTGAGGTCATGTGATCAGGATGGTTTAGCAGGTTAGCTTCTCACAATGACAGCTAAAAAAATGAGTTGGATGGAGAAGTCTCTTCTATGTTCATCCTCTGTATTCTACTATTGCTAAGACTGCAGCACTCCTGCAGGAGAGACACAAGAAGAGGAACATATAGCATGCCTACTGATGTACATGTATGTAGTAGGCTACTAATGATGAAAGGTGCAGGAGGGCAACTTCTACCATGGCTACCACTGATGTGTGAGACTGAAGCTAGCGTGAGCAGACGGAGGGCTCGCGGCCAGCCCGGGGTTTCACCTTTCCCTGGTGTTTTCACAGCCGTACAGCAGGAGAGTCCCAAACACACGGCCACTTCCTGTCTAGGAGGGGGATGAATTTGACAAACACACGGCCACTTCCTGTCTAGGAGGGGGATGAATTTGACAAACACACGGCCACTTCCTGTCTAGGAGGGGGATGAATTTGACAAACACACGGCCACTTCCTGTCTAGGAGGGGGATGAATTTGAGTAGAGAAAAGTGGAAATGTGAAAGGGGAAGGAGAATAGAAATGGACAGACAGGCAGCACCACATCTATTGTAGCCTATACTGTATATCAGGCGTCGACAACCTTTTTGATATGAAGTGACATTTTCAATTGTGCTTGTCAATCAGTGTTCCACACCAAGATTAATGACTCACACATCAAAATGATCAGGACATTGAAATTAAAGCATTATACAAGATAAACAGCATGAGCACGGTTGTTCTCTGTCTTCCAACTGGCATTTTAATTAGGATATTTACAGTAGTGACCCACTCTGCCTCTGATTGGTTGCCTTCCATGGCAGCAGAAAGCAGATGAAAAATGTGTTCATCTGCTTTCTGCTGCCATGGAAGGCAACCAATCAGAGGAAGAGAGTGGGTCAGTACCGTAAATATCCTAAATAACATGCCGCGCAATTGCAAATGGCTGTTAAGTAGGTAATTTGACAGGGCACATCAACATTTCTACAAAAAATCTAAATTGCACACTTATTGCTACTGTGTGCTGCCGTGCTAATGGTTAACCCTTCGTGTGCCAGAGGTGGCACCCGTGCCCTAGGTTGCTGATCCCTGCTGTATATATACTAATACTGCATATAGGATTGTGGTCATTTTTACTTTGAAATCGCTCTTGTCTCTACTTTCAGCTTGAGTCAAGGCTGATGTCTCTGTTGGCTCTTTCCTGTCACCATCCAGACGTGACATTTTACAGACAAGATTTGACGCATTTTTCTCAACCAGCTGTGAGCAAATACACGTAAGCAGGGGGGAAAGTCAGGCACGCACGCACGCGTGCACACACACACATGCACGTGCACGCACACACACGCACACACACACATGCACGTGCACGCACACACACGCACATGCACACGCACACACACGCACTCACACACAGTCTTTCGATTAGACACCCGTCTGACCATTTGTTTGCAGTGGCTGGGTTAAATAGAGGCCAAGTATTAGTCTTATCTAGATAAAGACAGAGATTTATAACTGTAGCGAGTCTTTGTAGAAAGTGTCCCAGCTTGAGTTATTACCAAGAGTTGGATTCCTAACATGTAAGATCATAACAAATTTGACTGAGCAGCAGGTTTAAGGGCTCGGGGTGAGGCGGAAAAGGGCTTTTGTCTGATTTCTACAATAAATAATTGATAAAACGATATCCTCCGGCCATGCAAGCCTGAGTGAGTGCCGATAGTGATCAAACCTGCCTTCGATGCATTCACTCCCTGTTTTTTTGGGCCGGGGCTGTTAGCAAATTGCTTCCTGCCAAAACTATAATATTTGCAGTAGAAATGTTTAGGAAAGGAAATGCTGATGTGATTTCAGTAAAGAAGGGAAGTTTCACTTTTGTATATAGAAATTGCTTCAATGCTCTGGACTTCTAGAAATTAAAATGCTTTCATCAAGCATGTAGTAGTGTGCCGCCTCCATTCATCACTGTGTTATTGCAATACATTGACATTTGGAGTGGTTTGTTGTTCAAACAGTGAGGAAAAGCTATTTCGGATAGTGTGTCATTTTAAGTTTTAGGCTGATATTTATCTGACCTCGTCTAATTAATTAATTACTAGTGCCCCCAGCCACCACCACCCCCCGTCCCCCCGTCCCCCCAGCAGCCGAAGATGGCGAGTTCTGTCTCCGGCTAAGTACCAGTCAAATATTTTGGCCCAGAATCCCACCAGTGAAGGGCAGAACCAGAAGGCATGAGACAGAGTGCCCTCTGATACCTGACACCTGTCACACAGTGGAGAGACAGAGTGCCCTCTGATACCTGACACCTGTCACACAGTGGAGAGACAGAGGGGTAGACTCTGATACCTGACACCTGTCACACAGTGGAGAGACAGAGGGGTAGACTCTGATACCTGACACCTGTCACACAGTGGAGAGACAGAGGGGTAGACTCTGATACCTGACACCTGTCACACAGTGGAGAGACAGAGGGGTAGACCTTGTGCAACTTTTGCTTAGAATAGAGAAGATGATGGGTGACATTAAATTGGATCAGCTGGTGTCTACCATGTTGTAATGTTGAATGTCAATGATGTATGTCTTTTTGTCTTTCTTTTCCTGTGTCTGAGCTTGTTTGTCTTGTTCGTGTATTGTTCTATAAAAAAATGAAAATTAAATATTGAAAAAAACAAACAAACAAAAACTGATGGTTCGTTGGCCGTTTCTTTTTCTTAGACCCCCCAAAATCCACTGGCCTTGTTACAACATTCCTGTACAAGGAGAAGTGGAAAAGCTTGCATGATTTGGGTACATCACGTCAGCCATTTTGCTTGAAAACTTTCCAGTAGAGACGTTCCCGTCCTGATGGAGGCCAAAGCAGCCCCCTCCTCATATTGAGCGTGGCTGCTCTGCCCTGCACCCCTGGCATTTCCTGAACAGCGAGTAAAGGAGGGGAGCGGGCAAAGCTGGCAACTCAGGACCATTTCAATAATGGCTTCCAGATGAATGGTGTATAAGTACAGTAGTAGGTGTGTACATGCGTGTGTGCATGTGTGCACGTGTGTCCAAAAGTCTTTCAGGAAAAAGAATGCTGTAATCCTCCTATAAATCCCTCACAGCAGTTGTCCCTTTACACACACATAGACACACACACCCTTCCTTCTGTAACGCACACATAGACACACACATACTGTAGACACACACACACACCCTTCCTTCTGTAACGCACACATAGACACACACATACTGTAGACACACACATACTGTAGACACACACACACCCTTCCTTCTGTAACGCACACACAGACACACACATAGTGTAGACACACACACACCCTTCCTTCTGTAACGCACACATAGACACACACATACTGTAGACACACACACACCCTTCCTTCTGTAACGCACACACAGACACACACATACTGTAGACACACACACCCTTCCTTCTGTAACGCACACATAGACACACACATACTGTAGACACACACACCCTTCCTTCTGTAACGCACACATAGACACACACATACTGTAGACACACACACACCCTTCCTTCTGTAACGCACACATAGACACACACATACTGTAGACACACACACCCTTCCTTCTGTAACGCACACATAGACACACACATACTGTAGACACACACACACCCTTCCTTCTGTAACGCACACATAGACACACACATACTGTAGACACACACACACCCTTCCTTCTGTAACGCACACATAGACACACACATACTGTAGACACACACACACCCTTCCTTCTGTAACGCACACATAGACACACACATACTGTAGACACACACACACCCTTCCTTCTGTAACGCACACATAGACACACACATACTGTAGACACACACACACCCTTCCTTCTGTAACGCACACATAGACACACACATACTGTAGACACACACACACCCTTCCTTCTGTAACGCACACATAGACACACACATACTGTAGACACACACACACCCTTCCTTCTGTAACGCACACATAGACACACACATACTGTAGACACACACACACCCTTCCTTCTGTAACGCACACATAGACACACACATACTGTAGACACACACACACCCTTCCTTCTGTAACGCACACATAGACACACACATACTGTAGACACACACACACCCTTCCTTCTGTAACGCACACATAGACACACACATACTGTAGACACACACACACCCTTCCTTCTGTAACGCACACATAGACACACACATACTGTAGACACACACACACCCTTCCTTCTGTAACGCACACACAGACACACACATACTGTAGACACACACACACCCTTCCTTCTGTAACACACACATAGACACACACATACTGTAGACACACACACCCTTCCTTCTGTAACGCACACATAGACACACACATACTGTAGACACACACACACCCTTCCTTCTGTAACACCCTTGTAGGAAATTCAACTTCACTCTCCATTTTGCCTCCTCTTTTCTTCGAAGTGCCTTTGAAAAACAAGATGATGGAAGGAGTCATCAAGTGATGACTCCTTCCAGAGGTCTTTTATTTTTAGACGCCGGGTGATCTCCAAGACGCCAAGAGTTCGTCCAATCTAAACACGCTCTGGGACAACGTGCACTTGTTTAGAGATACTTACTTTTTTTTTTTTTTTGCAAAACACAAGCTTCCCACCCACCCCAACATGTGCATGCACGCACGCACGCGCGCACGCACGCACACACACACACACACACACACACACGCACACGCACGCACACACACACACACACACACACACACACACACACACACACACACACTCACACACAGAGAAGCATACTGAAGTGCAGCTGACTCCATCTACCGTAAAACATAATATTTCCTCTTGATAAGCTCACGTGGATTTTAAAGGGCCGTTCTCATGTATTGCTAAGTAGGAGACCTTCAGAACATCCAAACAACACGCATAGCAATGTTTTGGTTTTGGAGAAATGGTATACAGCTTAAAGTAAAGTCTAAAAAGACTTTTTGTTGAGTTTAATAGAGATCATTTGGTTCCTCTTGTTAACAAACACTATTTCTCAGTAATACTGGTCTAAAAATTTGCCAATATCATACAGTATATAAAGAATAAGGAATAATATATGGAATAATAAGGGGAAGTATATATAAGGAAATGTAATCCTAAAGAAAGAGAAAAAGTCCAGCTAAACTTTTAATTCACAAACTAGAAGATTAAAGCAGCTACGAGCAAGATTTTCGATTGTTATTAAACAGTATAATTACAATATTGATGCATCACATCTTACCTATAATAGTAGCTGAGACCAAAGCCGTGTGAATCGGAGATTGCTCTCTTGATGATTATAGAGTCTGTGTCTGTCTAGACTCGCGTCACCAGGGGGCTCTCTCTCTCAATCTGTCTACCGGCGGACCGGATAAACCCGGAAGTGAAACGCAGCTGCCTGCCTTCTGCCGTTTCGCTCTGCCTAGCAACAGAACATAAACAAGGAGAACGCAAGGGAGGGTTTCAAGGAGGGGCTTGCTACTCTCGCGAACATCTCTCGTTATATTCTAACAGGTTTTTTGGAAGTTATTTTGTGGTTATGGCCGAAGTGGCTGCTGCAAACCGTTTCATTTCACTTCCTGATCTTCCCTGGCCACAGACAGACTAACACTGGCCGATTCACTCCGGGTTTAAGCGAGACTACTCTGCGTTGGTATCGTCTACTATTACAGGTAAGATGTGATGCATCGATATTAAATTTAGACTGTTTAATAACAATCGAAAATCTTGCTCGTAGCTGCTTTAACATTTTAAAGTTAAATTAATATTAAAGCCCTAATGTGGAACTTTCTGCTGAGCAGCAGAAGGTGCTGCGGCTCTACACTACAGGATTGGGGATTCAAGAGCAGGTACGGAGAGGTCTGTTCAGAATGTGCGTTCACTGCAGAGGTTGCATCCCCGATCCTGTATGACAGACAGAATCATTTAAGGTGACACTCACAAGAATTGAGCATTGAATACTACTGGCATTGTCTTAACTTTCTGTCATTGTATCTTTCCACACGGTAAACCCTGCCCATTTGGTGCAACAACCCATAAACAAAATTGCAAATATTTTTTCAACCATGACAAATCAGTTGTGTTGTTGTTGTTGTGGTGTGTGTGTGTGTGTGTGTGTGTGTGTGTGTGTGTGTGTGTGTGTGTGTGTGTGTGTGTGTGTGTGTGTGTGTGTGTGTGTGTGCGTGCGTGTTTGTTTTTCCAGAAAGTGTCTTACCTTCACTTCACATTTCTTGTGGCAAGCTATTCGGCACACTAGAGAAAAAGGGAGAAAAAGAGGGGAAAACTTAATTAAGTTCAAAATTCACACAAAAAATCTCCCAAACGTATATTAAATTCAAACAGTGCCCTGCAGTGTGAATCATGACATTGAGTAGTTGTCAAGGAGGTATGAAAATGCAAGAGGTTAATTCAAATTCCACAGCGTGTTTGTTCTGCGGTCAAAGTCAAATATTATCTGCCGTTAGCAGGCTGATGCTGCCCAATGTTAGGTTTGGGCTCTGTGGGATTAAGGCTGGGATAGACCTCTGCTCCAGCCTCAAGGCTTAAGGCTGGGATAGACCTCTGCTCCAGCCTCAAGGCTTAAGGCTGTGATAGACATCTGCACCAGCCTTAAGGCTGGGATAGACCTCTGCTCCAGCCTCAAGGCTTAAAGGGATAGTTCGGTTTGTTTGAAGTTGGGTCCTATCAGCTAGTCACATACACTAACGTAATTAGGTACAGTGTTCTGGACGCTGAGCGCAGTGTCTAACGAGATCCGGCACCCAGAGGAGCAGCCTCGCGCAGCCTCACCAGCTTTTTCTCTCTCAGTACTGGGGGTCAACAACTAAAACTATAACTGTAATTTAGCCACCTAAAACAACGCCCACCTAAACAAATCGATATCCGTGTACATGCACGCTCTATTTTGACAATTTCAGCGCTTTACTTTTCCGCAAAACAGCAGTTTCATTCGGCACTGCTTTTTCTCCAAACCGTACAACTACCGTGTTCCTCCGCTAAAAGCCAGGTCAGAGCCGCAGCACTGGATTACTCCGCAGTTATTTGGGGGTAGGCTATTTTATTTCTCCCGGTTTGAAGACACAACAAATAGAATACACGGACGAAAATATGAGTGATTTTGATAGCGAGGATGATATGCCATTCACCTTGGTGACAAGAGGATACAATTATGAACCAGAGAGAATACAGAAGAGGAACTTTTGCAGAGAGTGAACAGGCAGAGAGATGCGCCTGCTGCCTAAATGCCTGGGTGCCCTGGCTGCAGACCTTATTCACCATTCCCAGGATAAATTGGGGAAAACGACCCAGACCAGAGAGGCCAGGTGACTTGTTGTCTTTAAAGTAAGTCAGTGTTTTATCTCTCTTCTTCCTGTTTTGTAAACCGCGGCTCTGTGCTCTGTGCTGGCTTTAGCGGAGGAATACGGTGGTTGTACGGTTGGGAGAAAAAGCAGTGCCGAATGAAACTGCTGTTTTGCGGAAAAGTAAAGCGCTGAAAATTGTCAAAATAGAGCGTGCATGTACACAGATATCGATTTGTTTAGGTGGGCGTTGTTTTAGGTGTTTTAGGTGGCTAAATTACGTTTTAGTTGTTGACCCCCAGTACTGAGAGAGAAAAAGCTGGTGAGGCTGCGCGAGGCTGCTCCTCTGGGTGCCGGATCTCGTTAGACACTGCGCTCAGCGTCCAGAACACTGTACCTAATTACGTTAGTGTATGTGACTAGCTGATAGGACCCAACTTCAAACAAACCGAACTATCCCTTTAAGGCTGTGATAGACCTCTGCTCCAGCCTCTGTCGGCTTAAGGCTGGGATAGACCTCTGCTCCAGCCTCAAGGCTTAAGGCTGGGATAGACCTCTGCTCCAGCCTCAAGGCTTAAGGCTGGGATAGACCTCTGCTCCAGCCTCAAGGCTTAAGGCTGGGATAGACCTCTGCTCCAGCCTCAAGGCTTAAGGCTGGGATAGACCTCTGCTCCAGCCTCAAGGCTTAAGGCTGGGATAGACCTCTGCTCCAGCCTCAAGGCTTAAGGCTGTGATAGACCTCTGCTCCAGCCTCAAGGCTTAAGGCTGTGATAGACCTCTGCTCCAGCCTCAACTTGAAGGCTGGGATAGACCTCTGCTCCAGCCTCAAGGCTTAAGGCTGTGATAGACCTCTGCTCCAGCCTCAACTTGAAGGCTGGGATAGACCTCTGCTCCAGCCTCAAGGCTTAAGGCTGGGATAGACCTCTGCTCCAGCCTCAACTTGAAGGCTGGGATAGACCTCTGCTCCAGCCTCAAGGCTTAAGGCTGGGATAGACCTCTGCTCCAGCCTCAACTTGAAGGCTGGGATAGACCTCTGCTCCAGCCTCAAGGCTTAAGGCTGGGATAGACCTCTGCTCCAGCCTCAAGGCTTAAGGCTGGGATAGACCTCTGCACCAGCCTCAACTTGGAGCCTTGCCGGTGGCAGCTAGTCCTGTATACTCCAACATCAGCTTGACGAGGGGTCGCAGACCACACTTTGGAAAGCACAGTGCCAGCATCCAGGATAGCAGCCAGTACTAAGGATACTGTTATACTATACACAGTCTATCATGGGGACAATGGGGTCAAAGTTCAGGCCAAGGCCAACTGTTCCACAACATAAATAATCTAAAAATAAAAAATAAAGTCTGCATTCATTCAAAGGAAACAAAGATTTGAGGGGGTAAGAGAGGAGAGAAACTGTAGATTTTATATTTCCAAAAAGTGAACATGCATATACAAAGAATATTGTATATATTCCCCCCCCCCCACACACAAGCCCTTTCTCTGGACTCCCACTGGGTCTACAAATAAGGGTCAATAGGGGGCAGCACCTGGACCTGTGGCTCGTAAATTGTCAGCCACAGCAGATCACCGACTCAAAACAAAGCACCGGGTGCTGAGGCACGGGCTTTCCAAATAAAGGAGAAAACTCTATGCTTTTACTGGAACGCCCCTTATGAAATGAGTTCTTCTTCCTGTCCCGGGCCACATTTTTCAAAGAGAGTGTAATATCTATTGTGATTGGCTGTGAAGTCATTGATTTGAAGCTGGAAGATGGCCAGTCTCTCCACACTGTGTGACAGTGGAGATCATGTCTGTGTGATGTTGTGTTATGCTGTTACACTCCCTCTGTAGTCTTTGTTCCCACAAACCCACATGTTCCCTAAACACCGTTTGTTCTTGAAGCCTTGTGTTCTGGTGTGTTGTGTGTGTTGTGTGCGTGCGTGTGTGTGTGTGTGTGTGTGTGTGTGTGTGTGTGTGTTGTGATATATTTCCTGAATCCCATCCTCTCTAAGCCCAGTGTGCCTTCAGCTCTATGTCCTGCAAATCCCAGAGTTAATTCTCTAAAAAGCCTCATAAATCAGGGGCCGTATCTCTACAAAGAGTATTGAAGGCAAGAGTCGAAATGCTGGTGCTTTTTTTACCACAGCGCTGCTGCCATTTTGGCCTGAAAACAAAACAAAACTCCCCCTTGGACAATGGGGCAACAGCACAGAACCATGACAGCCAAACAAAGGTCCCTTCAGACCAAAATGGCCGATTTGCTGTCCGCTGATGTTGCAATGGAACAACCTATTAGCCTTCGGTTCTTATCAATGTAAGTTCTTTGGTGGTAGTAGTAACTCTTAGTACTACTAGCAAGCTTTATGGATACAGCCCCAGTTCTTTGTTCCTGAAACCCTGCGTTCTCTCCTTTATTTTCTTCATTGGGCTGATGTCTGAATAAACATTTTAAAGGAATCCAAAAGAGATGTAGGGGATGATGTTTGGATAAGCCTGACTGCCTGCTGCCTGCAATATCTTTAACTGGATTTTACAAGTCTGCTACATTTCATTTCACACATAGTATACATTTCAGGTTCATGTCTATTCAAAAGACCAAGTATTTTGTGATTATCATTTATGTGTTTACAACACGTAATCATAATTTATTAGGTGCTTCAACGTCTAGATTTCAAATCTATATTGAAATCGCTCTTTTAATGTTGCTCTTTACTTTTATGGTCTATTTTACCTTTTTGCTTTTAATTTCATCACCTTGTACAGTAACTGTATTTTGAAAAATGTGAGAGAAATAAAGATTCTTATTATAATAGATGATTAGTATTATTGCAAGTTGAAATGTAGACTAAATATGCCATGGGCGGTATAACTGTAGTTGAACATGTGTGGAACTGATTGCACAAGTTAGTAACACAAACCTTACATGGCTTTAGCCTGGTTCAGGTTTAGAGGTTAAGTGTTCAGAGCAGCTAGGGTCAACCTAACAGGTACAAGGCCTTAAATCTTATCCAGCAGAGAGTTTGTTTTTTTACACGAACACTCATTTATAACAGGAAGGTTTGTGTATGGAAGCAGGAGGCCAAGCAACACACGCAGGTACACACTGATGGAGTGCACACATGCATGGGTCAAAGGTCAAAGGAAGTGTGCCTGTGGGGGGGGACTGTAACAGCAGTCTTCATGTACATCAATCGTACACTACTACATAAAATGCTTATTATTGAATCATAAGAATTGATATCAGCTAAAAATGGCTATAGTAAATTTCACAAATAAACCGTTGTGCAAACAGAGTTTAAGCGCTGAGACCAGGGAAAGTGAGAAGCTCCCCTTTTTAAATATAGAGTCAAAAGTGTAATTACTTCATGGTATATTTAGTTTCTATTTAGGCACTGGCGGGACTATATTTGCACTTGGGGGGTAACATTTGAAAGTCGGTTTGACTTCTTAATTAGAGGCCTTCAAATGTGGGTGGCACCATGAAATCCTACCGGCTACACAGTCAGTCCCATAAAGATTTGAGTTCCCAGGGTCAAACTGAATGGAGTCCCACACGACACGAGGGAGCAGATCCTCTATCACAGAGCACAGATCCACTCCACACTGAGACAGACTCTATGAAGCAGCAGCCGCAAGATGAACAACATTACATCATACTTCATCTGAGGGAAGTATTTTCAGATTTTTTTGACATTATGCAATGGGTTTGGAAAAGGTCTGAGAAGTATTTGTACCACATCATCCTTCTACTGAAGTGAAAACATGACAATCACCAAAATTGGACATAACAAATGATGCTTGAGTGACACATAATAATCCACTGTCTTTAGTAAGTCCTTATTGTACTGTATGTGAAGTCCTGATGGAAGGGGTTGTTTCGGTTGGTCGCATTGAGGCGAATGCGGATAAGTACCGATAACTGCAGTTCCTCGAATGGCCACCTTGATGCTGGCTCCAAAAGGGAGTCATTCCCCATTCACCCCGTGTTAAAATGTCCGACTTTACAGCAGAAATAATAATAATTGGTCTCTATATATACACTGTATTCACCTTATTCACCACGCCCCACTTTTTCTCTCTTCCGCGTTCGATGCAACGTATTTGTTCTTCCGGTTCAGCGCTAGTTGGTGGCCATTTTCAAAATAAAATGTCAGTATGAATGAAGTTTGGCAACATTCAGAATTAAGCTACACTGTGGCCAACTTCAGTTACATGTTCATAACATTACTGCTGCGAGGAGCCGATGGCTGTAACCCGGTCGGCATTTAACATTAGTTACAAAAGAACGTTGACGGTGTTTTCTCACTGCCAGTAGTAGGGGTTGACAGATAGGTACACAGTCAGCGCTCCCGGTCCTCGCTGCTCGTTAAGGATTTTCCAATAGACGTTTAATATTCTGATAAACTGGTCACATATATGTTACGTTCTCACCCGACGAATATTAAAACTTTAAAACAGTTTGGGGGTTTTTTAGCTTGAAAACAGCTTTTTGGCAAGTCTAGGCGTACTCTACTTCCGTGTTTAAAACCGGAAAGACGATTACGAAATGACGTCATGCAGAAGCGTCCTTGTATGGGCAAAGAATAAGGTGAATAGCTACTGTAATTTCACCTTCCGTGACTACTGTACGGGGGTGAGTTTTTGTATAACTCACACGTTTAGAGTAAAATAGACAATTAAAAAAAGACTGTTTTTGGGTGTCTTTGTGTCCAGTGATTGTGCAGTTTGCCGATCACAGACCAAACCCCTCTCTTCCAAATATGGAGTACAAATACATCACTTCTGGGTAAAAAAAAAAAAAAAAAGATGGCAGCTGCCAAAATGCCAAACCTGAGGCTTCAAAACAGGAGTCCACAAACCAATGGGTGACATCACACTCACTAGCTAAGTCCATCTTTTTTTTAAGTCTATGGTTCTGATTATGCTTGTGCCATGTGTGA
>NC_139629.1:13072948-13085448 GCF_964638095.1 Poromitra crassiceps
CCTTCCCCGGGTCCCACAGGGCTGGGCTGAACCCGCTTACAACACCCAACACAATCAGAGGGCAGGCCTGGAGGCTTTCCTCTTCCTCCCCGCTCTCTCTCCCTCTCACACACCCGCACAATCACATACAGAGTACACACACACCCACCCACACACACACAGAGTATATACAAAGTAGCCTACGTCACTCGTCTGCATGCACAGACACACAGTAACTCACTGACTGATCACTCTTAAATAGTCAGTGATCATCATTCGCAAAACAAACACTAATATAAGCTGAAATCATGTCTACTCTCAGAAACTTGTAACAGCACACGTTATGCACGACGCTATCCCACTGAGCCATTAAAACACTGCATACTGCATTTAGAACAGGATTCTCATACGTTCAGGGGTGTTGTGAGGGCTGAGGGGTGAACACAAGTAAACTTTAGTTTAGCCACCTCGATGAGAAGCTGAGAGTTTACTCATCTATTTTCAGATCAACTGTACCAATCAATGAGTGGAGACAAGGTGGGTAGTTTACCCACCTCTGTATTTACCACTAATGTGACACGGCTCTGCCCGCATACGTTCTACAACATCCACCAGCCACCAGCCAAACAACAGTAAATGTGACTGTAGCAGCTGGCAAGTTGATCCATTCTACATCCTCTTAGTTTGCTGGCAAAACAACAGCAAAAGTGAAATAGTGGATTTTGTGATGTGGCCTAGGTGGCTACTAGCTAGTGCGACAACGAGACAGTTCTTTCACCTGTGTGGTTGTAGACTAAACACGGACACCAACCAGGCTTTCAGGTGATGCAACCATGGATGGACGTAACTCACGCTATGGCGGCCATATTGGAGGTCCTCAGGTCTTGGCAGCAGTGTCTGTGGACACTGAAGGTGTTTCTAAATGTACAATTTGGTTGTCCATTCTAATAGGCATAGATCATTTCTGTGCTTTCACCAGTGACACATCTGATCAATTTAATGTCCCCTTGTTAGCAAGCTAATCTGGTCAGCTAACATCACGGTCTTGTAAACATGATTTGTGCACTAGCTAACATAGCTAGTAGAAGCTAATGTTAAGTGTTAGCAGTGGCTGGTATAGTCTCATGTAGTCTTGCTTTGCTAAATTAGCCTACTGGCGAGCAGCTATAAGCAACACTGCCAAAAACAGCTGTTTGTTCAGCTGTTCAGTTCACTTTGCATAAAATGCCCTCACAGGTCTAAAACTCAAAGTGGTTCTCTCTCCCACACACACACACACACACACACACACACACGCACGCACACGCACACATGCGCACGCACACGCACACACACACACACACACACACACACACACACACACACACACACACGCGCACACACACACACACACAAACCTTGACAGAGCAGAAAAGGACAGCTAGCTTCTTACAGAGGCTTTGCAGTTGCATCACAAATCTCTTATAGCAGCCACGTCTGGCACCATCATAGAAGTCCATTGGAGAATTGGCTGTGCACAATGAATGTCTAAATATAACCTCAGTGTATCCTGTTGGTATTGACTCTATTGTTTGGAGTTGTTTGGATGATTGAACTCCCTATCAGTAACAAGGAACAAACAAGGCTGGGACCAGGCTGGTGACCAGCATGCTGCTGCGTATGGTTCTTCCACCCTCTACTGAGGCTCCTGACTGTGTTCAATTAATAAAGTGTAGAATTGCCATTATGTCTTGTTTGTTCCTTGTTACTGATAGAGAGTTCAATCGTCCAATCCCCCAAACACCTCAAAGCAATAGAGTCAATACCAACAGGACCAACACTGTGACATTGGCAGAGCAAGTTGGCACTTTTGACATCGGCGCTACTCGTATATTCAGCTGTGCTGCTCATTCCACAAACGCAGGATCCTTACAACTCAGACAGCGTTGGGAAGGGAAATCAACAGGCTTTCCTATAAGATAAGATAAGATAAGATAAGATAAGATAAGATACAATGCTGAGGATACACTAACAGCAGCGATATGAGCATCCAAACACAAGTTTCCAAACTTTTTGTGGTGAGTTCAGAACAACTAGAACAGCTAGAAAACACTGTGGCGTGTGTCTGTAAGTCCGTTCGGTAAAGTAACGTTGTCTTTAGCCCTCTGGTCCCTCTGGTCCTGGTCTCTGTAAAGTAACGTTGTCTTTAGCCCTTGTCCCTCTGGTCCTGGTCTCTGCAACAATTCACCAGTTGCAGCTTGAGAAGCTACAGTTCATTAGATTCAGTGTTAGGGTTTAGATTTGAGTGAGGGTTAAGGTTAGGGTTTGGGAATGAATGTATATTGTATATGTAGCCTAGTCAGTGGAAGGTCCTAGAGGTAGGTGTGTGTGTGTGTGTGTGTGTGTGTGTGTGTGTGTGTGGGTGTGTGTGTGTGTGTGTGTGTGTGTGTGTGTGTGTGTGTGTGTGTGTGTGGATGCGCACACACACGCGTGCATGTATTATGGGCACTACTGTGTGTGCAGTTTGAGTATACTATACTATACTGTAATTTATTTAATTAACGACACTGAAGTCATCAGCACCACGCAGCCACTTGGCTTTCTCATACATGAATAATCCTGGTTCAGCTGTAGCAGTGCTGCTGGCTTTCTGTGGCTAAACTCCACCTTCATTCAGCTGCTAAGCGATGACGGAGCGAGCGAGGCCTTTCTGACAGGGGACATTCCCTCAAACAGTTTGCAGCAGAACAGACGGGAGATCCCTCGGAATCATGGCACTTTGTTGCACTCAATTCACACCGTTTTCTTTTGTCGGTGTGGTTTGTTTTCTTTCTTTCTTTCTTTCTTTCTTTCTTTTGACAAAAGATAACTTTTGTTTATTTACTTCTGAATCTGTTTGTTTTTGTATCACCATGAGCCTAAATCTGAGCTTGTTTGGTTGGAACAGCTGTTTCCTGTGACACATGTTGCAGCCTGGGCTACCAAAAACACAGCATGTTGAGACGCAAATACAACAGGAAAAGTCAATGTGACAACATAACAATAATACGGTTTCACAAAAACACATGCACATTGCACGTGGAAAACATCTGTACAGCTACAGGACTGAGGCTTAGGTTGATAATCTATGAAAGCCATGATACTAGTCAGCAGCAGTTGTGTGTGGAGTACAGATTACACTTGGAGGGGGTGAAAGACTCTGCTGCCCCCTGGTGGCTGTAATAGAAGGTACAAGAAGGAAAGACTAGACTAGGCACGGCAGCAACTTGGATTATACTAGATAAACTTGTGCCGGGGCGACACAGGCTCAGCAAACCTATTGAAAACAGTAGAACACACACAGTAGAACACAGCTAATTCCCAATATATATTGATTTTCAGCAGAAAAAAGTGGAAAAAGTGAGTATCTCTTTAAAAGCAGTGTTGGAGATATATTTCCATCTACAGTATCAACGGAACTATCAGTCTCTCAGGCAAAGATCAATGAATCATCAGGAAATGTTAGCAATGTATTGAGACTGATGTGGCCAAAATATTATATCAAAATATTACAAAAGTTAATCTTTCATTTTCTGGCCCAGGTCTGCTTTAACAAGAAGGGATGCATTTGGGATTATACATTGCTAAACATGATTTAAACCAGTGGTTCTCAACTAGTGTAGCCTCAGGACCCATTATTTTCCTTGTCATGAAGTCGCGACCCAAATTTCAGATTTTTTTTTAAACCACTCAAATTTATTGCAGAAAAAATAGCGCATTAATTTAATGCACTTCATGCACTGTTATAAACCTCAAATGAACAAAAAAGTGCAACAGAAGTGCAACTACGGCTAAAAACCAATTGAAATAAGGCAGACTTGAATTACAGGCCTATATGTTTTTAAATTTAAACAAGTCAAACTGGTCATGCTCAGAAAGTCTTATTTGAACTCTATGAAATATGAAATAAAAGGCAGACTTATCTTGAATTACATGCCTATATGTTTTTAAACAAGTTAATAATAATAATAATAATAATAATAATAATAATAATAATAATAATAACAATAATAATAATAATAATAATAATAATAATAATAATAATAAAACAAGTTAACCTGGGGCCTGTACTACGTAGCTAGTTTAATGCCTTATCCGAGTAAGTTTGAGTTTGAACCTGGTTTAGCCGTACTACAAAGCAAGTTAACTTCTAATCACTATGGCAACTCACGCTGCAAAGCTAACCTGGTCCCGACCAGGTTAGCTTCAGAGGATAAGATCAAAATCCATGACAGACCCAATCGGCTCTCTGGAGTCACTCACCATTCATATAAGATCGCCATATGAAAAATAGATTGCAGTCAACTGAGAATAGAACAAGAAAAACATTTGGCTCTGTAGGCCACATAATTAAATTAAGCCTACTTACCACTTTATGTCTTAACAGCTCAACGATGCGTGGAGAAATATGATCACTATTAATCACGCAGCGCATACATACACGGAGCCTCAAATGGAGTGAGGGTGATATTCTCCTACATGCCAGAAAAGCCTATACATATAATACAGATATGGGATAAATATGGGATAGCCCCAATAGGCTACTAAATATGCAGGCTACTCTTGCATGTTTCAGCTGGAACTGTGTCCTGTAGGCTGTATGCCAATATATGAGCAAAAATAGGCTAGTTTTTATCAATGAAAACTATGCCAATTCAGTTCAGCAGTTTTCTCTTTTATATTAGGCATCAGCATTATCATTATTTTATATATTAATTATTCGATCAGTGCAACCACACACATGAGTGATAGAGATCATTATTCATTGAGCATGCGTTTCTAAATCTATGGTCTAAATAGGTTTACAGATTGTGGAAATTTATAGGCTGAGATTACACATTTAGGGGACAGAAATCGCTGATCAAAGTAAATCAAATGACTGATGTGAATACAAGCGGCAGCTTTAGCAGTCCTTCGGCAGACTATATCCAACGCGGATTTTCATTCTGACAGAAGGTTACATTAAATATCCGCTAAAACTCTGATCACGCACTGCGCTTTCATTGAATGAGGAAATGGGTGTGGGCGTGGATCAACTCAGCTGTTCATAATGTGATTGGCTAGCGCACCTCTTTCGCGTGGACGCGCGCCTGTGCACGAGCGAAAAACGTGCGCGTGCACAGGCAGATCCCAGATAAAGCCAGCTTCAGTTATCGAGTAGAAAAACAGCGTCGTAGTATCGTTAAACTAGATAGCTTTGATCCTGTTCAGTCAAACCAGATCAAAGTGACAGATCGCGGGTCTGTTAAGATAGCTTCGTAGTACAGGCTACAGGTCATGCTAATCCAGTTTCAGTAGTCTGAATTTAACTAATATGAAATAAAAAGGAATCACAGGCAGGCTATATGCTTTTTAGTTAAACTGGTCATAACTTTTAATTAAACTGGGGCCATGCTAATCCAGTTTCAATCATCTGAATTGAACTCAAATTAAATATGAAATGAAAAGGCAGACTTCTCTTGAATTACAGGCAGAGCATATGCTTCAGCTTGTTAAACAAGTAAAACTGGTCAGGCTAATCCAGTTTCAATAATCTGAATTTAACTCAAATAAAATATGAAAAGAAAAAAAAAATTGGCCAATGTCCGCAACCCAATCAAAACGGCCCCGTGGGTCGCGCCCCACCAGTTGAGAAACGCTGATTTAAACCATAATAACGGTTTCATTTTTATAAAATAGCAATTATGGGTAGATGTTGGTTTGTAACGTGTTGCTGTGTGTAATCCCGACAGAAAATTATCTGTGTTGACATATACACAAGTAAAAACGGGGTAGAAGGCTATTTGTCTTAATCCTGTGCACAATAATAGACATATTTACAGTAATAGCAATGGATTCAGCAAAAGCAAATAACATTGCCACCAAGGCAAAAAAGGTCAACCTCACTTCACTTGTAATGTTTCATATTATCCAACAGGTGGCACTCTAACTGCACAGCTAAGAATGGCTTCTGGATTTGCCACTGGTGTGGTACACAGTGTTTCCTTTAGATGTGTTGTTAACTCTGGCACCAGTGGCAGGTCATTTAGAGTAAGAAGAGGGTTTGCTCCCAGAGCTTCTTGCCTGGTTACATTTCAGTGCAAAAATGGGTTTGAATTGGGGACAGTCTAGTGCATAATATGAATAAGTAAGACAGGTAAGCAAACCATGACAACATTTAAATGCATCCAATAAAACGAAGCTGAATTCTAAATTCTCCACAACACACTCTTCCTTGCACTATCTCCTTGAAGGCAGCGTTGTTGTGACAGTCTGTCCCTGCTCACTGTTCATGGAAAGTCATTGCTTGGTCATTTTAGTGGATTAAGATAATGATATTAGACTGTGAGACAGTGCCCATCCATCATCCATAGAAAACCACTCATTAGACTAACGACTCCGCCCACAAGCAGGGAGTGGCACTAGGAGAGAGAGCGCTAATCGAGATGAAGTCAAATGTGTGTGTGTGTGTGTGTGTGTGTGTGTGTGTGTGTGTGTGTGTGTGTCTGTGCGTGTGTGCGTGTGTGTGTGTGTGTGTGTGTGTGTGTGTGTGTGTGTGTGTGTGTGTGTGTGTGTGCGTGCGTGTGCGTGCGTGCATCTGTAAGGCAATGCCTGAAAATGTACTAGATTAAATGAAAATGTGACCTCTAGCTTTATCAGAGAGAACGTGCACTGCATTCCATACTGGATAAGACAAACGTTACCCGGTGTCTGATAAGATAATGAATTCAATGCACAGTCCAGAATATTAAATACAACAAGACGCAATGTTTATACAACATAACAACAAGGTCTCCTAATGCATGATATTGAACTATTAATGCAGCTCTGTGTGCGTGCGTGTGCGTGTGTGTGTGTGTGTGTGTGTGTGTGTGTGTGTGTGTGTGTGCGCATATATCTCAGTGGTGCGCACGCGTGCGTGCATGTGCGCACGTGTGTGGAACCCTCATTGTGGCATACCAACTGCATGAGCTCAGTAGTCAGGAACGGAGGTGTGATAACCTACACTCAGTGTTTACAGTGGATCCCTAGTGGACACCAGAACCAGGGCAAACCTGTCGTCGGCCCAGACCAGAAGTGCTACACGCAGAACCGCATCCAAAACAATCCTTTGGGATTTGTTTTGGAACGCTTTGTGTTTTCTTCAAGCTGGTTTGGTATGCTGCCTTACAAGGCCAACATGCAGCAACTGTGAGTAGTGGAGCTAAGAAACCTGGATTGTCCTTCTGTTTTGCAACTACTGAAATTATATCTTTAAAAACTGGGTAGACTACAGTCAAATGGTTTATAAACAAGATGGGGTTACCAGAAACTATATTAAGTACTAATGCTTTTTCCTTTTCATTTTACAAAATTGTTGCAGTACCTTTTCTGTCCAGTACATATAAACAGTGGCTTTATAAACATGCTCCCATACATAAACCATTCATTAGCAGTGCACATAAAAGCCAGTTTTTGTCCTCAAGGTCAATCCTCCAAAAATATCCTGCGGCTGAGTATTTTTTTAAACTGGAAACCACTGGTCCTGACCTGCGTCACCGTGCCATTGTCACGGTAACTAACGCCATGTATCCATGGCAACCGCCGACCGAGGGAAGAGGAAGTCCATGTGCCATGTCATTAGGAGGCCATGTGACTGGAGAGTGTTTGTAAACAGGGCAGGCAGGAGGCGGGGTTTTGGCCCAGTAGATATTTGTCTACCAATATGTCAGGTTCTCCTCTCCCTTACCTTCCTCTGCTGTATACATTCCTGTGTGCTAAACCTTGTCTCAAACGGACATAAACAAGATAAAATTAACATTCAGAGGCAGGGATATTTGTCCCATCTATTGCCTGGGAGCGCTGGAAGCTGAAGTCCATATGTCCAAATGTTGGCTATATTGAAATTTAATGAATTTAGGAAGGCAGAGAGACCGATAGAGAAATAAAACGACAGAGGCAGGTTGCTGTCTGCTGTCTGAGTAGGAGTCTATTGTTCACTTTGTGTTCTCCTCCGAGACCACTGGCTGCCCTCGTAAATCTGTCCCAACCACAGACACACCCACACCCACGCATACACACACCACGTGTGCGCACACACACACACACACACACACACACACACACACACACACACACACACACACACACACACACACACACACACACACACACACACACACCCACCCACACACCCACACACCCACACGCACGCACGCACGCAGTTTGCTTATCCACACGACCAAACCCACCCAGGACCGACCGAGGGGAAGAGAATTAAACTGAGTTGAATTAAATTATTAGAGTTGAATGTATCCTATGTAATCCCATGTGGGTTTATTTACCCTATGAATCAGTTGTTGAGAGATGGCGGCCCCAGGTGCTGCCCTTCTCATTTTATGAGTGAATCTATAAAAGCCTGTCTGTCTGCGAGTAACTGTCATTTTATTCAGAAAAGGGCAATAAAGGCAGTCTGTGCAATGCATGGAAACCTTATTGAACTACAGTATAAACAAAGTTTGAACAGCCTGATTCCAAAATTCTATACATCTTTGAGGAAGAAATGTTACCTCATGTTTATTGCTCAATATTTAACAAATGCCGTTGATTGCATTCTCTCAAACATCCCCATTTAGTAAGTATGGGTATTAAAGGAGAATTCACTTTTTTTACACCCTTATTTCCATCTTTAAATATGTTGAAGTCACCCTGACAACTTCGGTTTGATTAGCATCAGCAGAAAGATCATCAGTTTGAACTGCAACCTGAAAACGAGGAAAACGGGGCATCTGAAATGATTGTATTTATGTCTAGTCAAAAGCTTATTTTCCGACACACAGCAGCTCATTATGCTTATTATATAATAGAGAGAAGATGAATAAGCGATGTAACGTACCTGCTGACAGCCTGCTCTGTTTGCTGTCCGTCACATAGATAGCACCTCCTGCTTTATCTCCTGCTGCTCTTTATAATCCATATATGATGTTATTCCATACGAGCGGCAATTTAATTCAAATGAATCGTCCATAATCTTAAAATAAGATAGTTTCTATAGGCTACGCTAGGCTGTAGTGCGGAGCTCCCGTTTGCGAGGCTAGGAGGCTAGCTAGCTATCATTTATTTTCAAAGAGGCGGAGTGTTTCGGGGATGTTACTCATAAGCATAACTGTGGTATATTTGAGTGGTATACGCTAAATATACCACAGCTGTGACTGTGAGCCAATCAGATTGCTTGATTTGAGAGAGCCGTTTTATAAATATCAATGTACCCGGCGTTGCCCAGTTAACCTCTCTGCTTCTCCTCTGCTCCCTCCATGCCTTCCTGCCAGCTGCACCTGATGCGTGATTTCTAACCCCACATAGGATAAGCAATAACCACACCCTGTGGCGCCGGGATTGGCCAGGAGCAAGCAACACTGGAGGGCACGCAGCCCAGCGATTTCATGAACCAACTGAATAGCTCTTGAGAACGGACAGCGATTTCGAGAGCGGACATTGAAATTAATTATGGTCACCTACCTTCCTTAGCATAGTAATAATAATAATAAGCATAATAATTGTAATCTACACAATCTACAAAAACATGCAATAATATAAACGGTGTTGTGTTCACGTTCATAGCTCATATAATATAATGTATCATCGTTAATTTCAAGCTCAATTCTTACCCAGAGAAAAGGTACAGCACTGAAAATGTAACAAGCAATAGTTTTTTAAACATCTTTATTTTAAAAGATGAAAAACCCCAGGTGCTTTAGTCCCAAGCTTCAATGCTCCTGGCCAATCCCAGCGCCACAGGGCGTGGTTATTGCTTATCCTATGTGGGGTTAGAAATCAGGCGCACCTGATCACAGGTGAATGGATCTCTTAAAGGGGCAGCGTCAATTTCTTATAGGCATACTTTTAAGTGTTCCCATTAAATGGACTTTCCAGGACTTTACAACCTGTCCATGAGGTTCCCCGGATCATACCACACCTCCATGCAAATCTTCAGCCCAATCCGACCTGCAGTGTGGGCACTGGGCAGCGTGCATAAAAGATACACACAGACAGACAGACAACCAGACAGACAGACAGACAGACAGACAGACAGACAGACAGACAGACAGACAGACAGACAGACAGACAGACAGACAGACAGGCAGGCATATAGGGTGGTGTTCTGAGCATGCTCAGTTGATGAGCTCAGTTGAAGGATTGTGAGTCTCCACCGCCGGAACGCTCCCATCATATTTTATATTAATAATTATTATGCGACTGTAATTCACAGCAAAGAAAAATCATACTAGCCTTTATTAAAATCTTAAAATTGCCACTTTCCTAGAGTAATGTATAGGACTACACACAATACACCGCAACAACAATTTTGTTGTGTGTCCTTCAAACAGCCCTTTGGGGCCAAAAAGACGCAAATGTGCAGAGGATGTTGAATGTTTTTCTAGGCTGTGCCCGTCAACATCGACCCATCCTGGGTCAGGTGGGGGAAGCTGGGAGCCAAATGTTCCCCCCTGGTTGCCAAGTCAAACATCCAGCCGTTTCCACATGGCTTCATCTGACATCTCTGTCAGAAAGCAGACATTTCCACCAACTCATGATGTGCTGACCAGACCAGGGTCAAATATTCTTCGCCTTTGTTTTAACCTGCTTGGAGCCCTAGATGGGTGGGGTTTACTGCATAAGGACTATTCTGATAATACCGGGCAAGTTGGTCGACAGTTTCTCACTGTCGAACTATGGCAACCCCACCCAGCTGGGATCTACGCAAGTTGTTGGGGGGGGGGGGGCATTTGCAAATACTGTTTGAGTTACTACATGATAATTGAAAAGGATGTTTAATCAGAAACTAGGTATCTTAATGATTAATCGATTATCATTTAATCGATTGTTAATAATTAGATTGATCAAATATATATTAACTGATTAATTGACAATGCAGGGTATGTGCTTTTTTCTTTCTTTTTTGCTGAAATGATTTACCACCACAAGGACGCAATTTCAACGCTTGCAGACAGGAAAAAGAAAGCCAAACAAAAAAAGTCAAAAAAGTCCAGTGTAGGAGAATTACATCAAACAAGACAACAGTATTCATTGTAATGTTCAAATGCAGCTTGGTTGATTAACTTGAGTTGGCCTAAAGACAGGTGTAAAAACCCACATTTTGTATTTTCTATGTCAAAAGCCGTTTTTTACATCATGATTACCGTAATCAATAATTGATTGTTACCATGACTGATCGGTTGATGAGGAAATTGACTAAAATTTGCATCCCTATCAGAAACTTCTGTTAATACAAAACACAAGACAGAGACACTCTCAAATACAATGTTAGGACACCTCTCATCTGATAGTTCCTTTAGGTTTGAAAGACACATGTCCCTATATCAAATGTAAACATGATTGCATCTGATCAAATCACTCAGAGATCAGTCAAACACTTGCCTCTTTAGCAAAAACCATTTAGGAAATTGAGGACGTGTTAACCCTTAGCCTTCCCGAGGCTCCATTTAACCGCCTCTGTCAGTTGATTGACCAGGCAGTGACACCAAGATGACCTGGTTAACCTTAGATCACCCCTGATTTAGAAGACTGATTGATGCTGTAACAGATACTGCCTTCATCTTCTCAGTGGGTTAGAGCAGCCATTGTCAGTCTCCTCACAGACCCTTCCAGTAAAACTCAATCATGGTTATTCTAAAAGAAATATCTAAAAATAGTCTATTGTTAAACTTCTTTTGACTTACGTTCTCAACTCTTTCTTTCCTCAGATTCACTCAGGGATGCTTAGATCCCAGGTTGAGGAAATTAAAGTAATCAGATTCCAATATTAAGCAGGCCAGCAGTAATCTATGACATTACATTTCTAAAGTAACTTCATCAAACATGACAGGTCCTCCAAATAGGCTTTCCCAGCCTTGGGGTTGGGCCTTATATGACCATGGGGTCCCAAAAATAATCCCTGGAAAAAATAGGACAAATGTAACAAGAGCTCATCCTGGCTTTTACACTATTCTAGATAGACTACTGCCAACCACTTATATAGCTGGCAAGTCACTGTGAAAACCTTATAGTGTCCCTAGAATAAGACGTCACTTAACCAGGGGACAGAGGAAGAGTGTGGGACAGGGTTAAACTGAAATTATTTTTTGAGGGCTGATACCGATATATGGATATCGATATAAAAATTCACTATTTTTATTCCATTATTCAATTACTTTTCCAATTCAATTCCCATGCCAAAAGGACAAGTAGTCAGTCCCCACCAATGTTCTTCTTGGCAGGTAAAAAACAAAACAAAAAAAAACAAACAAACAAACAAACAAACAAACAAACAAACAAATAAATAAATAAATAAATATATAAATAAATAAATACATACATACATACATACATACATACATACATACATACATACATACATACATACATACATAAAAAAAAAATCCTTTGAAACAACAATTAGACAATCATGGGACACTAAAACTCAGACTAATGTAATTACTTGAGGGTTTATTTTTTACTTTTTATGTAGCTATGGTCTGGGAGGA
>NC_139629.1:13090448-13095448 GCF_964638095.1 Poromitra crassiceps
TGATTAGCTTCATCTAGTTAGGCTGAAACAATGACCAAGCCTGTGCAGGGCCTGCTATGTTGGCAAGAGGGCATTTCAAAGAGGAGAGGGACGCCTCTGCCTGGCATCCTTACATGGTGTTTTCAACATGCTCCGCCTGGCACCTGCTAGGTTGGGAATATGTGGGTGACAGGCATTTTGGCAGGATAATAAATAGGTTTAGCGGCGTTTTGATTTAGTTTGAGAGCGCCTGTCTATCATTCTGTATTTTTGTATTTTCCGTGATATACATATGACTATACGTTTTTTTTTCCTGATTTCCCCCTCCATTTTCTCCCAAATTGGTGGGGCAGCCCCGGTCGCTGCTCCACCCTCTCTGCTGATCTGGGGAGAGCTGTAGACTAGCACCATGCTCCCTCCGACACATGCGCAGTTGCCAGCCGCTTCTTTTCACCCGACAGCTGGGAGCTTCACCGGCAGGACGTAGCACGTGGGAGGATCACGCTATTTCCTACCAGTTCCCTTCCGTTCTGAACATGCGCCCCGACCGCCCAGAGGAGGCGCTAGTGCAGCGAGCAGGACACATACCCTTAATCTGGCTTCCCACCCGCGGGCACAGCCAATCGTGCCTGTATGGACGCCGGACTGAGCCGGAGGTAACACGAACCTGCGACCCTCATGTTGGTAGGCAGGGAATATACCGCTGCACTACCCGGAAGCCCATGACTAAAGATATTTAATCAAGATATTGATTTTGTTTGCATGGTTAGATTTTAGGGGGGAATCCACCTTTTCACAGGCAGTGTCAGATGAAATAAGTAAATGCATCCCAACTGAACTTGGTCTTGATTAGCTGCTTGCTTGAAAAGGTTTTGAGGCACAACAACACAACCTGTGACCCCCCCCCCAGTCAAAATGCCACCAGTCTACAAACATTATCTCTGGAATGAGACAAACAATCTTATTGTTTCACTTCCAAAGTCTTTGAGAATTGACTGTCAAAATAAAAGCAATCAATACTGTGAGCAGAGCCAACACAAGCAGGCTGCAGGCGGGTATGAAGAGAAACGCCCTCCTTAACCAGCGCTGTCAAAGCGTCTAACGCCACTCGCTAACCACATCAATCAAAACAGATCATAAAGACCACAGGAACTAAGCTGACTGTGAGTGAGGTGACATTTCTTGCTTGGGGGGACTACCATGAAGTAATGTGTTTTGAATGTAATTACCATGCAGGTATACAATGAGGAATATGAACTTAGATATGCATTGTACTCCCCATGCTTGATGAAACTGTGTGCAGTTGGTGAATAAAATTGGAAATCGATGGCAATCATTCAAGAAGTAATTTGTGGTGGAAATTGTGAGCTATTTCTTGTACTCAGCAGCTAAAAAATAAAATGTGGACACATGCTGCTGTACATTTGTCTTCTGTCTAATGATTTATGCATGAAACACATTTTTCAGATTCCAAATCAAATTACTTCTACAACGGGGGGGGGGGGGGTCACCATTTTAATGAGTCAGTGCGTTGCCATGACAATAAGCAATGTTTCTCCACTGTAGATGCGATTTCACCTTGGCAACTTAGTAGGTCTGTTGACATAGTTGCTTTGGAAACATGGATCGAAACAGCCTCCGAAAAAGCTCATGTAAAAATTGCCATCATGATTCATTCTAAGTGAATTAAGTTGTACTGGTTGTTAATCTTTTTTTATACAGTCAGCCTGGAATATTACACATCTGACCATACAGAGAAAATACTTATATACATTGTCTTTCACACAAACACACGCTCTCTCTCTCTCTCTCTCTCACACACACACACACACACACACACACACACACACACACACACACACACACATGCGTGTTCAACAGGCAGAATGTCTCAATCTCAGAGCCTATTCAGCGACCTCTTTGACCACTCCTGAGCATTCTCCCTCTCTCCCACCCTCTACCTATTCACAAACTGGGGCTTATCCGGTATAGGACAGACAGGGGGGGGTTGGGGGTTGGGGTGCTGGTATGCCACTTGTCATGTTTACACATTTGTCATTCATTCCTTGCCTCTCATTTCTGGGGGGGGGGGGGGGGGGGTGAAAGGCGGTGTGAGAAGGGGATGGTGAGCATGGGATGCTAAGTTGAGATGCCTCCAGGTTTGAGGGTTTGGTTGCCAATAACACTGGAGTGGCTGGTAGTCCAACACGGCCTTCTTTACAAAGCCAAACAAACAGAGATCCCTTCAACAAGCCTGATCTCGTTTGGCCCCCGTTGCCCCCGCCCAAAATCCAGCCTGTGTCGTTTAACCCCCAAATACTGTGTCAATAAATGGTGCCGAGCGATATAGCAGGACGCTCTCTTTTGTAGGCCGTTCATTGTTTCCGATCATTAGCAATGCGGCCGGCGCTCTCAGAGTTTGTTTATTGTTTTTGGGGGTAGCTGGAGTGTAAGGGGAGGAGCCTCATGGGGGTAGCTGGAGTGTAAGGGGAGGAGCCTCATGGGGGTAGCTGGAGTGTAAGGGGAGGAGCCTCATGGGGGTAGCTGGAGTGTAAGGGGAGGAGCCTCATGGGGGTAGCTGAAGTGTAAGGGGAGGAGCCTCATGGGGGTAGCTGAAGTGTAAGGGGAGGAGCCTCATGGGGGTAGCTGGAGTGTAAGGGGAGGAGCCTCATGGGGGTAGCTGGAGTGTAAGGGGAGGAGCCTCATGGGGGTAGCTGGAGTGTAAGGGGAGCCTCATACGGGTAGCTGGAGTGTAAGGGGAGGAGCCTCATGGGGGTAGCTGGAGTGTAAGGGGAGGAGCCTCATGGGGGTAGCTGAAGTGTAAGGGGAGGAGCCTCATGGGGGTAGCTGGAGTGTAAGGGGAGGAGCCTCATGGGGGTAGCTGAAGTGTAAGGGGAGGAGCCTCATGGGGGTAGCTGGAGTGTAAAGCCCAATTTATGCTTCGTCTGCCGACACTTTTGAAACGGTCGCCGACAGAAATGAGGACTTGAGTCGACACTTTCAAGTGTCAGCGAGCAGTGTCTGCTACCTGGTGAAATGTCTAGTGTCGCTGATTACGTCATAGTATCGCGCAAGTCTGATTGGCTATATAGACGGCATGCGTTTGACTTCCTTGTTTTTGTTTTCACTCGATTGAAATGAATGAACGTGTCTCCGCTATTTTTATCAGCCTGTCCTTGATGTATGACTTCGTGAAAATCACAAAGAACATTGTGCATTTCCCAGAGCAGAGGAGGTGAGTTGTGTGTTGTTTATATGCGGCTGCAGTCAAGTACGTTACATCTTGCCTCCGACGTGGTTTCACTGTCCGTTCCCTCTCTTCTCTTGGCTGTCAGCATTTAATAGCGTTCGAGTGTCACGTGACCGTTGAACAGAGGCGAACGTTCACTGAAGTATAAATGCAACACCATGAGCGACACTTTCTTTTTCGTCTGCGACCATGTGCTGAGCGACACTTTCTAATAAGTATAAATTAAGCTTTAGGGGAGCCTCATGGGGGTAGCTGGAGTGTAAGGGGAGGAGCCTCATGGGGCTAGCTGGAGTGTAAGGGGAGGAGCCTCATGGGGGTAGCTGGAGTGTAAGGGGAGGAGCCTCATGGGGGTAGCTGGAGTGTAAGGGGAGGAGCCTCATGGGGGTAGCTGGAGTGTAAGGGGAGGAGCCTCATGGGGGTATAGGGGTGATGGGGAGAGGGGTGGTGGTAGAGGTTGAAGGCAACGCTGTGATAGACTCAATGTGGCCCTCGCTGATTGTGTTCTGTTTCAAAGTGTTGCAGAAGCATGCTAATGCCCTCCGTCCTTCACATTCCCTTCACACTTGGCTCTCTCAAACGGGCCACAAAGGAAGGAAATGGTTTCAGACAGGCGCCCGAGACCCCCGAAAGCTGGGGTCAGGGTTTACACACATAGCCCCCTCAGCTCAGGCACTGCAGCTCCTGGGAACAGACTCCCGTTCCCTAAGAGACGCACGCATAATCTCCTGCCTCGCACTCATTAGCGCACGTACACACGCACGCGCGCACACACACACACACACGCGCGGGCGTGCATGCACGCACACACACACACACACCATGTGTACACACATGTATGAAAACACACAAACACACTTGTGCATTCACGCTCGTATGTGACGTGCTCTGGTGAAAGGAATAACAAGTAGGCAACCATGAAATCGTGTAAATCAAGATAAAACGCTGTTTTTTGAAGACATTTTTTGAAGACCAGATCATTTGAAAGCTTACAATCTGCACTTTCATCATCTGTAAAAAACTGAAAAATGGCCAGGCCTACTTGCAGGTATAGACTTGCTACCCAAAACACCAGTCCCTGTCACATACACATGCACAATCTTCTTTCACACCCTCCATATACTTTCCCCCTGCTGGTCCTGGAAGGCCTTATGGAGGAGGATGGTGTCCTTTTCTTCACTCTCTGTCCAAACAGTCCATCTTCCAAACCTTGATTGAGTTTTTATTTTTTTTCCGTTTTTATGGTAGGCCGGGAATCTACTACTGCACTACCCTGATCATGCACATCTCGGTCTGATCAAAACTGCAAATCTTTTCTCGCCCAGAAAGAACTTGCTCTCAATGAATCGCCTGCAGTGGCATATGGGGAAAACATGTGATAGGGTGAAATCAACAAAGGGTACACACACGCGCACGCGCGCACACACACACACACACACACACACACACACACACACACACACACACACACACACACACACACACGCACACAAACCTAGCATGTGTTGCCAGTTCCTTTAGGTTTAGACCACATAATAAACCTGGATGTTAGGAAGATCTGCAAAAGTATGCAAGGCAAACACTCACAGACAGACAGACAGACAGACAGACAGACAGACAGACAGACAGACAGGCAGACAGACAGAGAGACAGAGAGACAGACAGACAGACAGACAGTCAGACAGACAGACAGACAGACAGACAGACAGACAGGCAGACAGTCAGACAGACAGACAGACAGACAGACAGACAGACAGACAGACAGACAGTCAGA
>NC_139629.1:13100448-13125043 GCF_964638095.1 Poromitra crassiceps
CAGACTGGCTTTAGCCTTCACCTCTGTGTCCCTGCCTCAAACACAGACCAGACTGGCTTTAGCCTCCACCTCTGTGTCCCTGCCTCAAACACAGACCAGACTGGCTTTAGCCTTCACCTCTGTGTCCCTGCCTCAAACACAGACCAGACTGGCTTTAGCCTTCACCTCTGTGTCCCTGCCTCAAACACAGACCAGACTGGCTTTAGCCTCCACCTCTGTGTCCCTGCCTCAAACACAGACCAGACTGGCTTTAGCCTTCACCTCTGTGTCCCTGCCTCAAACACAGACCAGACTGGCTTTAGCCTCCACCTCTGTGTCCCTGCCTCAAACACAGACCAGACTGGCTTTAGCCTCCACCTCTGTGTCCCTGCCTCAAACACAGACCAGACTGGCTTTAGCCTCCACCTCTGTGTCCCTGCATCAAACACAGACCAGACTGGCTTTAGCCTTCACCTCTGTGTCCCTGCCTCAAACACAGACCAGACTGGCTTTAGCCTCCACCTCTGTGTCCCTGCCTCAAACACAGACCAGACTGGCTTTAGCCTCCACCTCTGTGTCCCTGCCTCAAACACAGACCAGACTGGCTTTAGCCTCCACCTCTGTGTCCCTGCCTCAAACACAGACCAGACTGGCCTCAGCCTCCACCTCTGTGTCCCTGCCTCAAACACAGACCAGACTGGCTTTAGCCTTCACCTCTGTGTCCCTGCCTCAAACACAGACCAGACTGGCTTTAGCCTCCACCTCTGTGTCCCTGCCTCAAACACAGACCAGACTGGCTTTAGCCTCCACCTCTGTGTCCCTGCCTCAAACACAGACCAGACTGGCTTTAGCCTCCACCTCTGTGTCCCTGCCTCAAACACAGACCAGACTGGCTTTAGCCTTCACCTCTGTGTCCCTGCCTCAAACACAGACCAGACTGGCTTTAGCCTCCACCTCTGTGTCCCTGCCTCAAACACAGACCAGACTGGCTTTAGCCTTCACCTCTGTGTCCCTGCCTCAAACACAGACCAGACTGGCCTCAGCCTTCACCTCTGTGTCCCTGCCTCAAACACAGACCAGACTGGCTTTAGCCTTCACCTCTGTGTCCCTGCCTCAAACACAGACCAGACTGGCTTTAGCCTTCACCTCTGTGTCCCTGCCTCAAACACAGACCAGACTGGCCTCAGCCTCCACCTCTGTGTCCCTGCCTCAAACACAGACCAGACTGGCCTCAGCCTTCACCTCTGTGTCCCTGCCTCAAACACAGACCAGACTGGCCTCAGCCTTCACCTCTGTGTCCCTGCCTCAAACACAGACCAGACTGGCCTCAGCCTTCACCTCTGTGTCCCTGCCTCAAACACAGACCAGACTGGCCTCAGCCTTCACCTCTGTGTCCCTGCCAGTCTCTTCAGTCTGAGTGAATAAAATCAACATGGGAAGATAGCGCGGCAGCATCACCCAGCCAATCAGAGGCTATTGTTCATCCGGGTGGAGCCAGATCGCTTAACGAGACCCCTCCAGTCAACTGGGATAATGGGCAAGTTAGTGTGCCATCGTCTCTCATATGGGACGCCATGTGCACGTCTGGACATTTTGACAAGACACTGGGGTGACCGCCGCATGTCTCCATCTGTGCCTTTTTGTGCATGGCGGTGTGCGAGTGTGTGTGTGTGTGTGTGTGTGTGTGTGTGTGTGTGTGTGTGTGTGTGTGTGTGTGTGTGTGTGTGTGTGTGTGTGTGTGCGCATGTGTGTGTGCGCATGTGTGTGACTGTGTGTACTATACATTACGTAAGACTAGGGCTAGGCGATATGGACAAAATCAAATAGCACAATATTTTTTGACAAAATACCTCAATATTGATATTGCGGATCTGCGACAATATTGTAGGGATGCCTATTGCTTATCTTACTATAAGAATGTACTAATAAGAATGAGAAGTGTTTGTGTGTGAGCAGAATTTTTTTTGGCCACAGCTATGCCATTTTACGTGCAATTGGGCTGAAACTTTCAGGAGGTGTAAAGAGCACCTGTGACCTGACAGAGCCGGATTTTTTATTCTGTAATTGCCCTAATTACCTAATGATGTGATGTCATGTGAGCAATGATGTCATCAGTGATGTCATCCTTCCTGGCTGAGCAGACTGGGTGGGTCTAGCTCCCGGGGGTGGGGAAGGGTCCAACTCCCATGGGTCCACTAGTAATCATAAATCGCTATGACTAAATGGGTAAAGGCAAATAACAGGAAAAGTTAACTTTACTGTAATGCAGCCTTTAAAACCAACAAACACTTATGCCATATCAATATTACAATATCCGTTAACATTTTGGTGTTGAACGGCCTATAACTGTGCAATATCTGCAAACATATTAGCCTTTGTTTACAATCCTGTGTGGCTTATGCTTTACATGTACATTCTTTATTTAAAATAGACACTTTACACCACACTTATTGTGTACTAGTTACTAGGGGTGGGGGAAAAAATCGATTCACCTAAGTATCGCGATTTTTAATGTCACGATTTTTTGGATCGATCTTTTATTCCAGAATCGATAATCGCAAAAAAAAAAAAAAAAAAAAAAAAAAAAAAATTGGGTGCTTGCAGTCAGGCCACTCACTGAACAGCAGGCCAGGCGCCGCCTACTGGTTTACTAGTGGTTTTATTACTTTATTAGTTAGTCTGAAGTAATAACTACACTTCAGGGTTAAAGTGGGTGCATCTCATTGTAAAATTGGACTTCAAACGGCCCAAATCTGGCTTCAAACGGCCCAAATTTCACGCGCGTTGGCCCATATCGGCCTGGCCTGCTTGGTATCTAATGCCCGGCCTGAATTATGATCCCAGTCCGCCCCTGTTTTTAACTATATCGCCCAGCCCTACTCATGATATATAATATACAGTCTCTAGTGTATGATTCAACTTTTCCCATGTTCTAATCTAGTGTAAAAAAGCAAACAAACTGAAAAAAGAAAAGAAAAAAAGAAACAAAAATCGCAATAAATCGTAATATCGAATCGCAATAATCGTAGAATCGCAATACTTAAGAATCACAATATAAATCGAATCGGCACCCAAGAATCGTGATAGTATCGAATCGGGAGATAAGTGAATCGCCACAGCCCTACTAGTTACTGTCATTTTTTGCAAATGTTTAAATGTACTGTGCCTTGTCTGTTTTAACTTGTGCATACCTTTTCTCCCTGTATGTCAGTACTATGAGAGCAACGCAAACCGGAGTCAAATCCCTTGTATGTGTACATACTTGGCCAATAAAGCTGATTCTGATATCCAAAATCTAAGACCATATCTAGTCTCATTATCACAATATCAATATAAAATTGAATCGATATATCGCCCAGCCCTACGTGAGACCGACTGACTCACTGAATGCATGAGCAAGCAAAAGACACAATTTGTCCGGTGTTACATTTTCATTTTCGCCCCAAGAGATCCTCCCAACACACCCCTCTTCTCCCATTCCGCCCTGCCCCCTTCCCACCGGCCATGTTCCCTATTCACAAAGTGGCTATTCTTCATCTCGCTCAGCCGAACGTGAGCTAGCAAGGGCCATGTGACCTTTGACCTCTCCCTGCTTCTCTTCTTCCCCTCTGCCTGACCTCTTTCCTCCTCATCTAGTCAAGACCTTCCCACTCATCCCACTCATCCCACACTCTCCGCTCTTTCATCCTACAGCCCCCTCATGCTCCCCAAAACCCAAAACTTGCATTCTCTCTCTCTCCCCTCATCTCCCTCTCTCTCTCTTTCTCTCTCCCCCCTCTCTCTCTCCCCCTCTCCGCCCCTCTCTCTCTCTCCCCTCATCTCTCCCCCCCTCTCTCTCTCTCCCCCCTTGTGGCGTCACGTGAGCACAAAGAACCCCAGCATGGTGAGTTTCTTTGCAGACTCATACTGGTGGTCCATGGTAACGGCGCAGAGATGTCTGTCTCGTTGACCTGAAAGGAAATCAATGAAATCCTTGTTTCGATCCGTCCGCAATCACAGCACTACGATGACGCATGGCGCAGTTACTGAAGTGGTTTTGTCTAATTACACGTCCCAAAACCTATTTCTGTCGTCACCTGACTGCTGTTTTCAATTTTAGAAATTAAATATTTCAGCTTTCAAAATGTCCCTTCACTTTCTGTAAACATGTGTTTAGATCTTCAAAATGATGCAGCGAGATATAATTATGTGTAGTGTCTACCCCCTTGTTGATGTCTGATGTCTTGTTAACCTTCTCTTAGACCCCCAAATCCATTGGCCTTCCAGTGTTTATGTTAATGCAATATCTGCTCCATTATAATACGCAAACACACTGAGGTGTCAGAGTGTCGGGCTGTCTCTTTCCCATCTTTCTACTGTATATTATCTAATAAAGAAGAAATGCTGTAAATAATCTGAAAAAGATGACTCCCATGCCCTCTTCCAGCGCCTTATTAAATGTGAATATGAATTTTACCATGCTATTTACTTTGTTTAATATATCCAGCAAAATGTCACTCCAGTATCAAGCTATACATTTACACTCTTGTCTCCATATTGCTGAGGAAAGCCCCAATACAACACAAAGGCAACACGCAGTACAGATGCATAAACAGACAAGCGTCAGTTTCATTTTACTGACAGTGAGAGCAATGTGTGTGAGGTAAATCCATGAGTCATCCAGGTTACAATGAAATGTCTGGATTATTTAACCCACATGACAGCCAGTGGCAGGTTACAATGAAATGTCTGGATTATTTAACCCACATGACAGCCAGTGGCAGGTTACAATGAAATGCCTGGATTATTTAACCCACATGACAGCCAGTGGCAGGTTACAATGAAATGTCTGGATTATTTAACCCACATGACAGCCAGTGGCAGGTTACAATGAAATGTCTGGATTATTTAACCCACATGACAGCCAGTGGCAGGTTACAATGAAATGTCTGGATTATTTAACCCACATGACAGCCAGTGGCAGGTTACAATGAAATGTCTGGATTATTTAACCCACATGACAGCCAGTGGCAGGTTACAATGAAATGTCTGGATTATTTAACCTACATGACAGCCAGTGGCAGGTTACAATGAAATGTCTGGATTATTTAACCCACATGACAGCCAGTGGCAGGTTACAATGAAATGTCTGGATTATTTAACCACATGACAGCCAGTGGCAGGTTACAATGAAATGTCTGGATTATTTAACCCACATGACAGCCAGTGGCAGGTTACAATGAAATGTCTGGATTATTTAACCACATGACAGCCAGTGGCAGGTTACAATGAAATGTCTGGATTATTTAACCACATGACAGCCAGTGGCAGGTTACAATGAAATGTCTGGATTATTTAACCTACATGACAGCCAGTGGCAGGTTACAATGAAATGTCTGGATTATTTAACCTACATGACAGCCAGTGGCAGGTTACAATGAAATGTCTGGATTATTTAACCCACATGACAGCCAGTGGCAGGTTACAATGAAATGTCTGGATTATTTAACCCACATGACAGCCAGTGGCAGGTTACAATGACATGTCTGGATTATTTAACCCACATGACAGCCAGTGGCAGGTTACAATGAAATGTCTGGATTATTTAACCCACATGACAGCCAGTGGCAGGTTACAATGAAATGTCTGGATTATTTAACCCACATGACAGCCAGTGGCAGGTTACAATGAAATGTCTGGATTATTTAACCCACATGACAGCCAGTGGCAGGTTACAATGAAATGTCTGGATTATTTAACCACATGACAGCCAGTGGCAGGTTACAATGAAATGTCTGGATTATTTAACCCACATGACAGCCAGTGGCAGGTTACAATGAAATGTCTGGATTATTTAACCCACATGACAGCCAGTGGCAGGTTACAATGAAATGTCTGGATTATTTAACCCACATGACAGCCAGTGGCAGGTTACAATGAAATGTCTGGATTATTTAACCCACATGACAGCCAGTGGCAGGTTACAATGAAATGTCTGGATTATTTAACCCACATGACAGCCAGTGGCAGGTTACAATGAAATGTCTGGATTATTTAACCCACATGACAGCCAGTGGCAGGTTACAATGAAATGTCTGGATTATTTAACCACATGACAGCCAGTGGCAGGTTACAATGAAATGTCTGGATTATTTAACCCACATGACAGCCAGTGGCAGGTTACAATGAAATGTCTGGATTATTTAACCCACATGACAGCCAGTGGCAGGTTACAATGAAATGTCTGGATTATTTAACCCACATGACAGCCAGTGGCAGGTTAATGTCTGGATTATTTAACCCACATGACAGCCAGTGGCAGGTTACAATGAAATGTCTGGATTATTTAACCCACATGACAGCCAGTGGCAGGTTAATGTCTGGATTATTTAACCCACATGACAGCCAGTGGCAGGTTACAATGAAATGTCTGGATTATTTAACCACATGACAGCCAGTGGCAGGTTACAATGACATGTCTGGATTATTTAACCACATGACAGCCAGTGGCAGGTTACAATGAAATGTCTGGATTATTTAACCCACATGGCAGCCAGTGGCAGGTTACAATGAAATGTCTGGATTATTTAACCCACATGACAGCCAGTGGCAGGTTACAATGAAATGTCTGGATTATTTAACCTACATGACAGCCAGTGGCAGGTTACAATGAAATGTCTGGATTATTTAACCCACATGACAGCCAGTGGCAGGTTACAATGAAATGTCTGGATTATTTAACCACATGACAGCCAGTGGCAGGTTACAATGAAATGTCTGGATTATTTAACCCACATGACAGCCAGTGGCAGGTTACAATGAAATGTCTGGATTATTTAACCCACATGACAGCCAGTGGCAGGTTACAATGAAATGTCTGGATTATTTAACCCACATGACAGCCAGTGGCAGGTTACAATGAAATGTCTGGATTATTTAACCCACATGACAGCCAGTGGCAGGTTACAATGAACTGTCTGGATTATTTAACCCACATGACAGCCAGTGGCAGGTTACAATGAAATGTCTGGATTATTTAACCCACATGACAGCCAGTGGCAGGTTACAATGAAATGTCTGGATTATTTAACCCACATGACAGCCAGTGGCAGGTTACAATGAAATGTCTGGATTATTTAACCACATGACAGCCAGTGGCAGGTTACAATGAAATGTCTGGATTATTTAACCCACATGACAGCCAGTGGCAGGTTACAATGAAATGTCTGGATTATTTAACCCACATGACAGCCAGTGGCAGGTTACAATGAAATGTCTGGATTATTTAACCCACATGACAGCCAGTGGCAGGTTAATGTCTGGATTATTTAACCCACATGACAGCCAGTGGCAGGTTACAATGAAATGTCTGGATTATTTAACCCACATGACAGCCAGTGGCAGGTTAATGTCTGGATTATTTAACCCACATGACAGCCAGTGGCAGGTTACAATGAAATGTCTGGATTATTTAACCACATGACAGCCAGTGGCAGGTTACAATGAAATGTCTGGATTATTTAACCCACATGACAGCCAGTGGCAGGTTACAATGAAATGTCTGGATTATTTAACCCACATGACAGCCAGTGGCAGGTTACAATGACATGTCTGGATTATTTAACCACATGACAGCCAGTGGCAGGTTACAATGAAATGTCTGGATTATTTAACCACATGACAGCCAGTGGCAGGTTACAATGACATGTCTGGATTATTTAACCCACATGACAGCCAGTGGCAGGTTACAATGAAATGTCTGGATTATTTAACCTACATGACAGCCAGTGGCAGGTTACAATGAAATGTCTGGATTATTTAACCCACATGACAGCCAGTGGCAGGTTACAATGAAATGTCTGGATTATTTAACCCACATGACAGCCAGTGGCAGGTTACAATGAAATGTCTGGATTATTTAACCCACATGACAGCCAGTGGCAGGTTACAATGAACTGTCTGGATTATTTAACCCACATGACAGCCAGTGGCAGGTTACAATGAAATGTCTGGATTATTTAACCCACATGACAGCCAGTGGCAGGTTACAATGAAATGTCTGGATTATTTAACCCACATGACAGCCAGTGGCAGGTTACAATGAAATGTCTGGATTATTTAACCACATGACAGCCAGTGGCAGGTTACAATGAAATGTCTGGATTATTTAACCCACATGACAGCCAGTGGCAGGTTACAATGAAATGTCTGGATTATTTAACCCACATGACAGCCAGTGGCAGGTTACAATGAAATGTCTGGATTATTTAACCCACATGACAGCCAGTGGCAGGTTAATGTCTGGATTATTTAACCCACATGACAGCCAGTGGCAGGTTACAATGAAATGTCTGGATTATTTAACCCACATGACAGCCAGTGGCAGGTTAATGTCTGGATTATTTAACCCACATGACAGCCAGTGGCAGGTTACAATGAAATGTCTGGATTATTTAACCACATGACAGCCAGTGGCAGGTTACAATGAAATGTCTGGATTATTTAACCCACATGACAGCCAGTGGCAGGTTACAATGAAATGTCTGGATTATTTAACCCACATGACAGCCAGTGGCAGGTTACAATGACATGTCTGGATTATTTAACCACATGACAGCCAGTGGCAGGTTACAATGAAATGTCTGGATTATTTAACCACATGACAGCCAGTGGCAGGTTACAATGACATGTCTGGATTATTTAACCCACATGACAGCCAGTGGCAGGTTACTGTGAGTGTGAGAAAACACAAGGTCAATCAGCAGGAAAATGCTTTGTATGACTAGAGGGCTTCTTCCTTGAACAAACACAAACGCCTACACTACCATTTATACTGATCCCCAAATGTCTGTTTTTCATTTTGACTCACTCACATCTGATGCTAATTAGCTATTATCTGTGCAAGCTAAACATTGTTGGTATCCATGTTTCTCCCCGGTTTAGATATCCTGCATTCAGGCAGCAGCCTGACCCCAAAACAAGCAAATGCATTATGACTAATATGTTTGCTCAGCTTCACAAACACAATAGAATACTCCCAGGCAGCCCCACACTACATGTCCAAGCCTGTTTACCACACATTACATTTTTACAAAAGCAAGAGACAGACAGACAGACACACACACACCAAGAAACAATATCAAGAATAACAAGCGCAAATTCGCAATAGCTGCGAACAGATATGCAAATTCCTGTGGACCAACCGACAGAGCCACCTATAGAGCTTTAGGGCCCTATCGTAAATGGCCTGCTATCGTCCCACTGGCCTTAAATTAGCACTTAGGGCCAGGCGCGGCCCATATTAGTGGGCGTGGACCAAAGTGAAAAAAAAATTCTAAACGCATCGGCTAGAAAAATATAGCCTATCACTGGATGTCATGATGAGATTAGATTGGGGAAAGAAATATTACGCACAGTAATATCCCCGGCGCACTGAATAAGGCCTGGTTTTGAAAAGCGCTAAACGCTAAATTAATGCCAGGGGGAAGATAGCGGTAGGCCGGTATTTAAGGCCGAAACGCCCATTCTGGCCTATTCTGGCACTGCGCCATGCCTCTTCGGCGTAAAGCGCATTTCAGGGCCTAAAAACATGATGCTATCTTCCCCGAGGAAGGTGCAAAGCGTGTTTTTTTTGCGTTTAACACCAGTTTAGCGCCTAAGGCCAGTGGGAAGATAGGGGCCTTAGAGTTTAGAGCTGCTGGTCGCAATTTAAAACACCAACGTTAGGAGTTAGGAGCAATAACAGCTTATAACATCCTCTCCCTGGTCGTTCACCTCAGTGGTGGCTGTACCTGGGCTGATCATCTTCTCTGGAGCTGCGTTTCGCCCCACCCACCTCCCCAGTCCACCACCAACGTCTTGACTCCTGAAGAATTCCCTACAGGGGGGATTCTCTATCCTAGACTGTGCAGATGCCCTCCTCTCTCACCACAAGAATAGGGTCATCTTACCAGGTCATTAATTAGATTAACCAATTAACCAAAATTAGATTCCATGCTATTTGTGATTAAAGCTTGCTTGTCAAATTGTACCCACTGGTCTCTCATGATTGAAATGATAGCCGCTGGTCGCAATTTAAAACACCAACGTTAGGAGTTAGGAGCAATAACAGCTTATAACAGATGAGTTGAAGTCTATCAAGTCCATAAACTCCGTACGAACAATAAGTCATTTAGACACGAAAAACAGTGGCAACTTCAGAAGCTTTTCGGAGCTATTTTAAATGATCCCAGAGAGACTTGCAAAGAGTTCCATGTCATATAGGAGCAGGGCAAAGTATTTAAAGCACTTTTTTCCCTAATTCAGTTGGTACATTAGAGGCAAACAGCAAGAACAATGTAAAGACAAGTGGATATGTGTTTAGAAAGACCATGACATAACTGAAAGGTCAAAAGGTTTGACTCCCTTTAACATGTCCCCATGCGTCCTGTCAAAGTGTCTCAACAAGACATTGCACCTCATTCATTGAAAGTTGCCCTGGATAATAGTGTCAGCTATATATCAAAACATGTACAATAATGGGGGTCTCTCTCGACCGAGTTTCAAGATGGAGATCAGTCACGTTACTTCATATCACAATAGGTTGAGGCGATGTCCTCAACCAGCCACAAGGCCACCAGCTCAGTGGACCACCGCAGTAAATGCACATCTGAATAGACGTCTTGTGTTCTGCTCTAGAATCCCCAAACCTGTAGTGTAGAGCTGCAGCACCTTCCTTTGGTGAGTCAGCCCATTGAGATATATGTGCAGGTTTACCCCACTCGCGCGCCATATAACATTTTGTGGGCGTTCCCACACATGCTGACTGTCTCTATAGCAATCAGCTCTCAACATACGTCAAGTGTGACGTCTGTTATGACGTGTGTCTCGTTACTCATCACCTCATCCCCAATAGCCAATCAGCCCCTGTCAATATGACGTCTGTTATGACGTCGCTGCTGAGCCTCCGACGGGGCAGTATACTGTATATAGCCATGGTCAGCACGTCATCATCCTCTCCCTGGTCGTTCACCTCAGTGGTGGCTGTACCTGGGCTGATCATCTTCTCTGGAGCTGCGTTTCGCCCCACCCACCTCCCCAGTCCACCACCAACGTCTTGACTCCTGAAGAATTCCCTACAGGGGGGATTCTCTATCCTAGACTGTGCAGATGCCCTCCTCTCTCACCACAAGAATAGGGTCATCTTACCAGGTCATTAATTAGATTAACCAATTAACCAAAATTAGATTCCATGCTATTTGTGATTAAAGCTTGCTTGTCAAATTGTACCCACTGGTCTCTCATGATTGAAATGATAGCCAACACCAATACACCAATGCTTACTGTGCATAATAAGTCAGCACAGTTCTCTCACACCTCTTGGCTCAGAGTGAACAGAGAAGAGACTCACATTCACAAACTTGGCACATTCTGTCATATTTACATACAGAAATGTCAAATAATGTATTTGGATAGTGATAAAATGATATCAAGTGCCAGGAGGTGGCAGGTAGGGCAGCCAGTTTCACAAGCAGGAAACTCCTGGCAACATCAAGGTAATAAAGATGGCCTGGCTAAGGCTATCGCTCTAGTTTGCAGCTAAATAATGTTTCCCCTCGTGTTTTGCTTCCTGATTGAACACCGTTGGTTGGCAAGGAATCAGTGGCCCATACAGATCCAATACAGATCCCCAAGCAGGTTGCACTGTTTCAGCCTTTGAGGGCTGAGACTGAGGCGAAACCAACTGTTAATGTGGAACATGTCAGCAGTGATGTGATGTGGAGGGAAACAGAACAACTCTTCCAGGCAGTTCTGGAGTTACTTGAACTGTTTTTGATCATCTACAAAAAAAGCGGGTAGAGAGCAGCACACAGGCACAGATACAAATAAATCAACCAAGACAGACTAGTTAAAGTATTTAACTGACTTGTCCAGAGATTCATGACAATAAAGTAGACAGAAGAGGGAAGTGTCTGTGGATCCCATAATTGCAAGCAGCCTACTATAGAACAAGTGCAATGGGCAACAAAGCAGTGCTAAAAACCAGAAAGGAGAGTTGTTTTTGTTTTGTTCAGTTTCTCAACCTTCCCTTCCGCCCTTTTCTTCCGCCCTCCAGTTGTTCCCTCTGACCAACTGGCCTCACAATGAACAGTCACCTGCTTTTCATTTGGGGAACAAATGCACCACAGGCATTCCAGTCTCTCCTTCCTCCCTCTTGCTCTCTCTCTCTGCCTCCCCCTCTCTCTCTGCCTCCCCTCTGTGCCTCCGCTCTCTTCCTCCCCTCTCTCTCTCTCTTCCTCCCCTCTCTCTCTCTTCCTCCCCTCTCTCTCTCTCTTCCTCCCCTCTCTCTCTCTCTTCCTCCCCTCTCTCTCTCTTCCTCCCCTCTCTCTCTCTCTTCCTCCCCTCTCTCTCTCTCTGCCTCCCCTCTGTGCCTCCGCTCTCTGCCTCCCCTCTCTTCCTCCCCTCTCTCTCTCTCTGCCTCCCCTCTCTTCCTCCCCTCTCTCTCTCTCTGCCTCCCCTCTCTCTCTGCTCTCAATTCAATTCAAAGGGCTCTCTCTCTCTGCCTGTCTGCCTCCTCTCTCTCTGCTCTCCCCCTCTGCCTCCTCTCTCTCTGCTCTCCCCCTCTGCCTCCACTCTCTCTCTGCCTCCTCTCTCTCTGCTCTCCCTCTCTGTACATGAGGGGCGGCTTTAGCTCAGGAGGTAGAGCGGGTCAGCCAATGACGCAAGGGTTGGCGGTTCGATCCCCGCTCCCTCCCAGCTGCTGTCGTTGTGTCCTTGGGCAAGACACTTAACCCTCCTTGCTCCCGATGGTGTGTAGGCACCCTGCGCGGCAGCCTGCCGCCATTGGTGTATGAATGGGTGAATGTAGACTATCTACCGTAAATTCCGGACTATAAGACGCACCGGTGTATAAGCCGCGGGACCAAAATTTACTATTTTTTTCTTCTATAAGCCGCACCGGACTATAAGCCGCGGGTGTTTTGATGTTTAATTACCATATGAAAGGGTTCGTGCACAGAGAGGAATGTCGGGAAAGCGATGGCTGTTTGGGGAAGCTCCCATTTATTAACATTTCAACAAAACAAAACAAAAGTCAGGTCACTAATCCCCAGACAAAATCACACAACAATAGGCTATATGTGCAGCAAACCTGTAACCAGAGAAGTCAAGTCACTAATCCTCGTCTTCCTCTTCTTCCTGCGTACTGAAACCACCAAAGTCCTCATCTTCAGTGTCGGAAACGAACAGGTTCAGGGTGGCTTCGTCAACCACTCTCCTCTCTCCTTCAGGTGCCATGGCACGAGTCCGATACCTCACGAGTCCGACACCTCACGAGTCCGAAAAAAGAGGCTAACTTCCCCCAGACCCTAACCCAAAACCTAACCTCTCCCACCCCCACGCCTAAACCTAACATCCCCCAGACCCTAACCCAAAACCTAACCTCTCCCACCCCCACGCCTAAACCTAACCTCCCCCAGACCCTAACCCAAAACCATGAGGTGTCGGACTCGTGAGGTATCGGACTCGTGAGGTATCGGACTAGGGGGCAGTCCCCGCAGCGGTGATCCTCTTCATCCCGCAGCAGTCCAGCGTTTTGGAACCCGTTGGTAATTGTGGATGTTTTCACACTCCTATAATATTCCGTGATCTTCCTTTGTGTGAATTCGCCGAAGTTTGTGATTTTCTCCTGGTAGTCGGGAGGGAGTTGTTCAGTAGTTCTCCCCCGGACGGACAGTCCCTTTTGCCCAGGTTACGCGCGGCTGCTCTGTTTGATCGGCGGCTGCTCTCTTTTAATGCGAGATTGACTGCTTTCAACTTGAAAGCTGCCTCGTGTGAATTTCTGCGTACCTTCCCCATGGTAAGTGAGAGTGTTGCTTCTACTGCTCGTCTTGTTGTGAATATTCCTTGATCTTCCTTTGTGTGAATTCGCTGAAGTTTGTGATTTTCTCCTGGTAGTCGGGGGAGGGAGTTGTTGCCCGAGTGGCCGTTTGCTTACCGTAATTACCATATGTAAGTGGTCACGCACAGAGGGGATTGTCGGGAAGAGATGGCTGTTTGAGGAAGCTCCCATTTACCGTATTACAACATTTCAACAAAACAACATAACACAACACCACCGTTGTTTATTTTTACAGTGCACACAGTGTCCGCGGTGTGGTGAAAAGAGGGCAAGAGAGGAAATTAAAACAGAAGTGGATTTATAGTTAGAAAGAGTGCTAAAAAAGAGAGATTTTATTTGTATTTTTTTTTTTTTTTCTGAAAAAATCCATAGATAAGACGCACCGTTATATAAGCCGCAGGGGCCAAAAAACGGGAAAAAAGCCGCGGCTTATAGTCCGGAATTTACGGTACTCATTGTAAAGCGCTTTGGATAAAAGCGCTATATAAATGCAGACCATTTACCATTTTTTACCATTTACATGCATTTCATCTCAGTGAGGTGGATCCCAGGGAGGAAATTACTCAGTCATACAGAAGTGAAGAGGGACAGAACAAAATGCCTTAGTTTTCACAGGCCGTCAGCAGCTCTGAGAGAGAAGCAGAGACATGTGCTCATCTTGTGTTAGTTGTCTCGCATTGCCACTCTGGATCAACTTTCAGAGTAGTAGCTGTGGAGACAACATGATGGGGGGGGGGCTGGATGCAGGAGCACAACCCTCCCAGCAACAGGCAACAAAGACAGAAACCGTCAAAAACGAATTCATATCCTACTACTCATATTGCAGACCACTTTCCATTTTGCATCACTTTGCTCCATCAAAACTCATTGCTTGCAGGTATTTCAGGTGTGTTGTGGGGTCAAACATCAGCTCACAGCAGCTGGTGTTGGAGATACTGATGATAAAGACTATTTTCTTTTCAGCATGTTATTGAGGATGGCAGTGGCTCTTTCTATTTCAAAGAAGAGGACATTTCCTCAGAAATCTGAAAACACCTGAGTTAATCCAAAACTGTCCATCTTTAGACACAGCAGCATCCTATCTATAGCTATATAATAGCTTACAATTGTACAACAATAAAAGCCACTAAGAAAGATAATACAACACTTAGAACAGGGCTCATCACCTCATACTTGCTTTCCAAAGCCTATGGGGCCTGGTCTGCCACTATGTGCAATATGCATAGTATTTAGGGCCAAACAATTGACTTTATGTTCTACTTGTAAAAATTACAGTGATTCTCAGGATAAAACAGGGCTCATCTGACAGGGTTAAAACTAATCTCCATACAAATGTACTGTAATTAGTCTAATCAAGCCACATTCCAGTCAAGGACAGAGAGAAAGTGTTGGATTCATGGAGGAAAAGATGTAATGTAAAATAAGATGTAATGATGAACAGAACAGAGCACTGTTTCCTGACTGGTTTTAGTCAGTTTATATGACTTGTTTTGCTCATTGTTGATATGTTTAACTTTGTCACATGTTCAGTTTTACCTTTGACTTGTGTTCTTCAATTTTATGGTCTTTTATTTTGATTTTGTGCTTGGTTGCCAAATATGAAGTGTCTCTGAGTACCCTGCACCATACATGTAAAATGTATTATTGTAGTATTATTATTATATATTATTATTATTATTATTATTATTATTATTATTATTATTATTATTATTATTATTATTATTACAACAACAACACTATTGTCATTTCCTGGAATAGATCCAGGCGGCATATGTTTTGAAATCTTACAGCAAATCCGTATTAAAGCGCCTCGTGCTTCATTTGTTTTCACTAAGAATCTCAAAATCTCCAGATAAGATTTCTGTTTTAAGAAAACAAGCGCTGACATTTTTCTCAGAGTATTGTGATATAGCAGCGTATGAAAATAAATCACACACACACAGAACCATGATGGCTAGCTAGTAGCTACAAACCCCAAATAAAAGCTAGCAGAATGCCACTGGCATGGGTTCAGAAGGATAAAACAGGTTTACTCAAAGTAAGACAGCCAAAGTTCATCATGAGTGCTAACTGCCAAGAGAAGACAACACATGTTCCCTATTGCTTTCTGTTGGGAGGTGCCTTTTTGAGAGGCGCTGTGAAGCTAAAACCATATACCCAGAATGCATCTTTATGGGGGCGAGGGTGACATGTCCAAAGCTTGTAATTACAACATGTTTTATTGTTGTTGTGTTGTTTGGTATTTTGCTATTAAAGTTTGCTTTTTTAGATTTTACAAGGTCATGAAAGTGTTCTCGTTTTCCAGACGAAAGATGCTTAAAATTCATAAAGCCAGGGAAATTCATAAACATCAAAGTGAGTATACTTTTCCAAACATCGTCACCACCACACCGACACCTTATTAAGTATGAATTAAAGGCATGATAAAACCCAAACCTGCAAATGCAAATCCTCATCTCCTTTACACACATCACATGCATAGGCAGCAGCGCAGGGTGCTGTCACTGCCAGCTGCTATGAGCATTGTTTGGCCTCACACTGGGATGCACAGGGATCAACAGGAGGGCCCAGATCACATCAGAATCAGAATGAGAGCTTATCATGGATCAACAGGAGGGCCCAGATCACATCAGAATCAGAATGAGAGCTTATCATGGCATGAACTGGTTGTGACTGTGGGCCTCTTCAGTGACAGCCCTGGACTGGTTGTGACTGCAGGCCTCTTCAGTGACAGCCCTGGACTGGTTGTGACTGCAGGCCTCTTCAGTGACAGCCCTGGACTGGTTGTGACTGCGGGCCTCTTCAGTGACAGCCCTGGACTGGTTGTGACTGCAGGCCTCTTCAGTGACAGCCCTGGACTGGTTGTGACTGCGGGCCTCTTCAGTGACAGCCCTGGACTGGTTGTGACTGTGGGCGTCTTCAGTGACAGCCCTGGACTGGTTGTGACTGTGGGCGTCTTCAGTGACAGCCCTGGACTGGTTGTGACTGCAGGCCTCTTCAGTGACAGCCCTGGACTGGTTGTGACTGCAGGCCTCTTCAGTGACAGCCCTGGACTGGTTGTGACTGTGGGCCTCTTCAGTGACAGCCCTGGACTGGTTGTGACTGCGGGCCTCTTCAGTGACAGCCCTGGACTGGTTGTGACTGCGGGCCTCTTCAGTGACAGCCCTGGACTGGTTGTGACTGTGGGCGTCTTCAGTGACAGCCCTGGACTGGTTGTGACTGTGGGCGTCTTCAGTGACAGCCCTGGACTGGTTGTGACTGCAGGCCTCTTCAGTGACAGCCCTGGACTGGTTGTGACTGCGGGCCTCTTCAGTGACAGTCCTGGACTGGTTGTGACTGTGGGCCTCTTCAGTGACAGTGACAGCCCTGGACTGGTTGTGACTGCGGGCCTCTTCAGTGACAGTGACAGCCCTGGACTGGTTGTGACTGTGGGCCTCTTCAGTGACAGTGACAGCCCTGGACTGGTTGTGACTGCGGGCCTCTTCAGTGACAGCCCTGGACTGGTTGTGACTGCAGGCCTCTTCAGTGACAGCCCTGTACTGGTTGTGACTGCGGGCCTCTTCAGTGACAGCCCTGTACTGGTTGTGACTGCGGGCCTCTTCAGTGACAGCCCTGGCCTGGCAGATTAGATAAATGGTGCCAGGAAAGATCTTAGTCATCAAACAATCCATAGCTGCACCGATGGCAAAGTCACACATTCATACTGGTGTTGAGGAGAAAGGCAGAGGTAGTGATAGATCATACTTAGTCGTCATTACTGCAGACTGTCCTCCTGTCATTACCTAAGAGCTCTCATAGCCATTAACACGTGCGCACAGCCGAGCCCTGGCTGGCATCATATTTAAAACAGAGATGTGTTTGTGTTCCCTTGTTTTACAGTCATCAGTTTCTATGTGCTTCGTTGCTGTGTAACGCACAACAATGTTTTGCTAAAGCTGACTGACTGCTCTGTTCTGGCAGTGAATAAGCACAAAGTTTGAGTCTACATGTAAAAAAATGCCTTGGCCGACAGTGAGACCTACATGTTGCACACATCAAGAGGCCAAGCATAGCCATATAAGGTGGCCTTGTTCTGTTTTGAGCACCAAAAATGGGGTTGATAAAACAAAGCATCGAACATGAAACAGAAATCAGCCGTCCACTGATAATGGACCTTTTGTATAAAACCAGAGCAGGCTGTGCACTCCTCAAGAATTGTATTATTTTATTGTGACAGTGTACAGTGAGAAGAGACATGGAATTGAGAGTAGAAAAATACAACAGCACAGATGCCTTAAACCAGTGGTTCTGAAACCTTTTTCACGTCAAGGACGTGAGATGTTAGATGTTTTATTACAGTATGAAACGCATGACTAAAATAGTCATACATTCTGTCATTGTGCTATTATGTATGGAATTATAGTGAAAATAAATTATCCCCCTTTTTGTTGGAACCCTCTCAAGGACCCCTGGGGGTCCCCGGACCTCACTTTGAGAACCACTGCCTTAAAACACATTTTTTCAAATATGAAAATGTCTCTTTAATTTCTGTGTTAGGATCATTCAGATTATCTGCCTGATAGTCTGCAGCAATTTCTGTACTGCCGAGTGGGCACAAATGATGCTTGTGTTGTTATAATTATTATTATCATCATCATCATCATCATTATTTATCATCATCGAGTAAGAAGATTGCAGGGGGATTTGTTTTGCTCCGTCACGGCCCGCGCGCTGAGGAGGCCCCACAATGAGCTTCCTGTTAGCTTTACAATCATAATTGCTACCAGGTTCAAAACACCTCCCCAGACTGCACAGCCAAGCCTGCAGCCAATCCACACGGTTGTTTCGCTTCCCTCGCCGTGACCTTTGACCTCCCTTGTTCTCAGAGTCGACCAACCCTTTTCTCTTGAGTAATGTCACCTGTGTCAATGTACTGCCCATGTGTCTGTTCCTTCTGCAGTCTGCCAAGAACAATTACAAGCACAGCAGTGGACCTTAAAAGTTTGACAACGGCAGTACAGGATGTATCAGAGAGCACAGAGAGTTATGAACATGTTTTTATAGATGTGTTCAGTTCAGGGGGGGGGGGGGGTTCGGTGGCCTTGCGAGGCAACCAAAAACTGCAGTTCTCGAATGGCCACTTGAGGCTGGCTCCAAAAGGGAGGCATTCCCCATTCACCCCATGTTAAAACGCCTGACTTTAGAGCAGAAATAAACATGTTTACAGCAGCCTGGTTCAAAAAACGGTTTTGTTCTATATCTAATTTCACCTTTCATAACAACTGTACGGGAGTGTATTTTTATATAGCTCACCCGTTTAGAGTAAAATAAATGATAAAAAAGGCTATGTGTTGGGCGTGATTGACAGGTAGCCTGTACAGTGATCACGCAGCTCCTGATCACAGACCAATAGCAAGTGGTGCTGCAGCCCTGGGAAACCCCCTCTCATGGCTATAATAACTACATTACTTCTGGCTTCTGGCTGATTTATATGATGTAGTAGCTCAGTCAGTACTAGTAGTTCTTCACCTTTTTTCAGGACCCACACTGAAGCTTAATTTATACTTAATAGAAAGTGTCGCTCAGCACATGGTCGCAGACGAAAAAGAAAGTGTCGCTCATGGTGTTGCATTTATACTTCAGTGAATGTTCGCCTCGGTTCAACGGTCACGTGACACCCGAACGCTATAAGCAGACAGCCAAGAGAAGAGAGGGAATGCACAGTGAAACCACCTCGGAGGCAAGATGTAACATACTTGGCTGCAGCCGCATATAAACGACACACAACCACACAACTCACCTCCTCTCTCTCTGGGAAATTGATCACAATGTTTGTGATTTTCACGAAGTCATACATCAAGGACAGGCTGATAAAAATAGCGGGGACACGTGCATTCATTTCAATCGAGCGAAAACCAAAACAAGGAAGTCAAGCGCGTGCCATCTATATAGCCAATCAGACTTGCGCGACACACATGTGACACTAGACATTTCACCAGGTAGCAGACACTGCTCGCCGACACTTGAAAGTGTCGACTCAAGTCCTCATTTCGGTCGGCGACCGTTTCAAAAGTGTCGGCAAACAAAGCATAAATTGGGCTTGAGTCAACTGTCATCCAAGGATCTAGGCTAAATAAAAAGTTATATAAATCTTGCATCACCAGTAGGTAAACTGACTTGACTTGGGTCTACTCTCCACTACTCCACATCCCACAGGGTGGACAGAACTCCACATCCCACAGGGTGGACAGAATAGAGGAATCAAAACCTAGTCACATTTCTGAACCCTGAACCTCCCACCAGGAAGAGCCGGAAGGCCATGGGAGGTTTAAGGCCAATGTGCCCAGTGAAGCATGCAGAAGGCTGGGGACTCTTCAGGGACTAAAGGGGTGTGTGTGTGTGTGTGTGTGTGTGTGTGTGTGTGTGTGTGTGTGTGTGTGTGTTTGTGTGTGTGTGTGTGTGTGTGTGTGTGTGTGTGTGTGTGTGTGTGTGTGTGTGTGTGTGTGTGTGTGTGTGTGTGTGTGTGTGTGTGCGTGTGCGTGCGTGCGTGTGTGTGTGTGAGGGATGGGGGGGGGGGGGTTACACAAAGCTTCACAACTCTCATAAATCAACTGAGCAAGGGTTAAACTTGCCTTTATCTTGTGAGAGAGGAAAGGACATCGTTCAACCATTTTCAACCCCGTCACCGACAAGAAGGGAACACACGCAAAGTGCAACACCTCGACAAAGAAGCGTGCGTCCGGCTGCACAAATCCCCAGGATGGCAACTACAGAGTAAGAGTCATGCCGGAAGGTTCTGCATGGCAAATCCATTATAGTTGCAAAACATTGGGGCAACATAAACCCAGATGTTACAATTACAGAAATGTTGCAGACGTATTTCAAAGGCGCCCCACATGTGGAACATTTTCTACTCGAATCAAGGCAGGGTAATCTCAGGAACTGGGATGAGGGGGGTCAAACTAGCAACAGACCAAGAGACAAAGAGGAATGTGGGAAAGAAGACGAGGGGATGAGGAGAAATATAAAGCTATTTTATCTGAGGAATGCAGTGTGATCTCACACATCCTGCTCAAGCTTACCTCTGTCCTTCTACTCCTCTGTGAAGTCTGTTCTCACAGGCACCACTACTGCCTTAACCCAATTTGAAAAACATCTAAAATGGGAATTTTCAACAAAAAAATTGTCTTGCTTCAGAATTAAAGTTCCTAATACCGATTCAGCAGCTTGCATGAGGTTTTTGGTGTGTGCATGTCCACTTGTCAAGACAAGACAACTACAACCCAGGGGCCGGACATTGCTGAGAAGTCCCCAGAGCGGTCCTGTTGAGACCCAACCTGGAAGCAAGATTGACTGAGTGTACGTTAATGGGTATCGATCATCCCAGTAAGCTCTTTGAACTCTGACAGCTCAGAAGGTTTAGTCAGGGGTCAATATTTGTATTGGCTCACATTTGCGGGCCGGCGTCCTCTGATGTGTGTTCTGCAACAACACTGGCACCTTGTCGGATCGAGCCGCTTGGCCACCGCTACCGACACCGCTACCGACACCGTTCAAATCCCTCCAAAGTCTGAGAGTTGGGTGTAGCAGCCTTCAATAGCTTGGTACTACAAATCCTACTAATTACCCGTGTTTGGTGCAATAGCCTCAATAACTTGGATGCATTATTCACCCTTTGTTCTTAGATATGAACAGGATTTTGCATGTCCTAAAAACTGAACTTTCTTTTGGGCTTTTAGAGGACGTTTGATTACTCCCACGGCCTTTTTAGACGAAACCTGATAAGATTGTCCCTAAAACACTTTTTTTGGCATTCATTAATTATTCACAATGTTTGGCCTCTTGTGTCATCCCTGCTTTCTTCGCCCTCCCTTTTTCGCCCGGAGCATCTTCTGTTCATTTCCTTCGTCCTTCGAGTCGTTCCTGTCATTTCCTATCTTTCCCGCAGCAGTTTTCTGCTTATATGCTGGAAAATCTCAATTTATCCAGGACCATCATGCTCTGACAGAAGACAATCCTCCCCTTTTGGAGGCTTAGCTAGAAGAAATGCATCTTGTCTAGTTCATGGAGATGGTCTGTTTCCTGCATCTGTACTCACTCACTCTCACTTGCTCTTTCCCTCTCTCTCTGCCTCTCTCTCTCTCACTCTCTCTCTCTCTCTATCACTTCATAACCTCTTCTGCAGCTGTACGCACTTTACCAGCTGCCCCAGCAGTGCCTCTATTACTAAGCCAGTCCCTGTATTAAGTCTAGCAAGAAGTACAAGCAAAATATCATTAGGAAGGAGGATTACCGTGTAATCTATGCCCAAGTCCCAGTAAACTCTTGTATTTGGCAATATTGAAACTCAATGCTGTGCTTGTGGTCTCCAGTATTCTCAGCACACCTTTGAGTTTCTGCTCAAGGTAAAAGCATTGGATGATTGCACGTGAATAGGTCATATCACACTAATGGAAACACGACAATCTGTCGGGAGAAGGTGCGCCCATATGCAGGCGCAATTCAGAGTAAACAAAGATCGGCCATTAATGCAAGGGGTCAGATGGAGCCCCGCCCCCTTAAGTGAGCTGTCTTTGTCATACAGTGCTCTGATGCAGTCAATCAGTGGCCCGGAGCTTAGCTGGGGGGCTTTGAGATTCTTTTTACGACCTTCCCCCCCGTTCACCTCGCCTCCCGCTCCTCAAAAGAAAGAATGGTAATTAACTGATGAAGAGCTGTGTAAGATTATCCCGTCTCCTCGCCAAGAACTCCAGCTTTGCCGGTGGTGTGCGTTCACGTCCCAAAGGACCATCGCAAAATGTGAACGGATGGGTCTCAATAGTCTATTGAGCTACTCTTTTCTTTCATCCTCTGCATTCGCCCCCCATCCTTTTTCTGTATTCATCTGAAGAAGAGGAGAGCATGGTGTCGTATATTTCAGCCAGAAATGTTCTTTCGTATCGGCGCAAATTAGGGGAAAGTCCTCAAGTGTTTTTAGACAAATGACTATATGACTATACGCACTACGCAGTACACAGTCACGCTGCTTTTAGCATGAACAACATACACCAGCACAGTTTGTTGGCTGACCACAACACACTGCTCAGTGCACAAACAAGCCCCTCACTGTGTGAGCGGGAATGCACAGCAGATTAAATTATACAAGAGAAAGCAAAAATAGCTGTCTGCCCCAACCACCTAGAGCGGGAGAGAGACATGGAGAGAGCAAGGGAGGGGGGGGGGGGGGCTGAGGGTGGGAGAGGGAGAGAGAGAGAGAGAGAGAGAGAGAGAGAGAGACCCATTTGGTTCAAGGCAGTGTCAAAACAGACAAGCCAAGCTTTTAGTGTGTAGATGGAGGTGGTGGAGAAAAATGTGTCCATGGACAGAGAAAACACCCCACAATTTGTCTCTCACTCTCTTCCATAAGATCTCCCCCCACCCGCAAAACGCCGGCTCACAGCCCTCCACCCACCCCACCCCCGACAGCAGACCACCCAATAGATCCAGAGACCCGCTGGCCCAGTCTGACTGGGATTCCCCCACTGTATTGGTCTGAGGCATCACTTTCAACCCAGCAAACTACTTCACTTTTTATCCAGGTAAATAAATTTTATTATACGGCAATGTGTCACGAATCACGATTAGGGATCTAACGATACACTCAAGTGACTCAACTCACGATTCGATACGATTCACGATACTGAGTTCACAATACGATTTTATTTTTTTCCCTTTTTTTTTTCAAAATGAGAATGCAGACAAATTATGACTGAAAAAGATTCCCTTAATTATTTCTTAGATATACAAAAAAATACAAAATACTGTATCTTTTATTTAACAAATGAAAAGAGGTATAACTGCAAAAGATGAATGAATGAATGCATATCTTTGTAAAAGGAAAAAAAGCATGGCGATTCAATTTTCATCTCAGCGATTTGAATCTTCACACATTTGTATCGATGGTGATGTGTTGTCACATCCCTAGTGACGATCCACTAAAGCTGGTTCTTTGCACCTTGCATGTAAGCTCACACACTGGTTATCTTGTCATTACACACATGCACACATGGCTATAGAGAGAGGGGGTTAAGGTTCATACATGGCTATAGAGAGAGAGAGGGGGTTAAGCTATCTCACCCAGAACATGCAGGAAAGGCAGACCCAGGTGCGAGCGGGGCCGGCCAAGGCTGCCGGCAGGCTGAGGGACACGGAGGGCATGGTGGACTACAGGAGTGATGCTCCAGCCAGCTTCCTGAAGACTAGTCCAGACCAGAGGAGAGCCAAGCCACCCAGCGCTGCATAGCCATCACCAGCCAGGAGACAACTCTCTGTCCCTCTGTCACCTTTTCACTACGGCTGTCTCACACTGCTTACTGTCTCTTTCACAGCCTTTCTCTCTCTCTCTCTCTCTCTCGCTCTCTCTTTCTCTCTCCCTCAAGTCTTGTCTGACTTGCTTTCTCCACCTCTGTCGCTCCTCTAATTTGGGTCCTGGCGACTGCCTCTCCTCTCCTCTCTCTCTCCTCTCTCCACTCTGCCTCTCTTTCCCTCAGCTGGGGGAAGTTTCACAAAGCTTTTTTTGGGGTCAGGCAACCCCCAGAGAGGGGGAGGGGCTTAAAAAGTGGGGGTACTCCACTTATTATCCATCTATCTTGCCCCTCCTCTCTTCTCTCTCTCATCTCCTCCCTCCCTCTTTACCCCTAATTCTCACCATTCTTAATTTCATTCATTCCTTGATCCCTCCCCCCTCCCCTTTCGTTCCCCTCAGCATCCAACCCCACTTCACCTCCCCCTCCTCACTCT
>NC_139629.1:13125243-13305243 GCF_964638095.1 Poromitra crassiceps
CTCTCTCTGCAGGCTATGACTCTCTCTCTCTCTCTCTCTCTCTCTCACACACACATCATAGATCATCATCAGTCACCTAATATACTTTAAATGGATGGTTTAGCATGTTTTTTGTTTGTTTTATTGTTTTTTTCAATGATTATTTAAAATGTTTGGAAATGTCAGAGCTGGCTAATGTGGCCAGGGAAAGGAAAGTTTGGGGTCCCCTGCTGGAACTGCTACCTCCGCGATCTGATCCTGGATAAGCGGTTGAAGATGATGACAGTTCACCCACAAATGAAAATTCTCTCATCATCCGAGAACCAGTTCCTGGGATACTGTACTGAAGTCAATGGAGAACCAGGGATACTGTACTGAAGTCAATGGAGAACCAGGGATACTGTACTGAAGTCAATGGAGAACCAGGGATACTGTACTGAAGTCAATGGAGAACCAGGGATACTGTACTGAAGTCAGTGGAGAACCAGGGATACTGTACTGAAGTCAATGGGGACTGGTTCTCGAGTTGTGCTGGCAACCTGTGTGTTATATGGATGAACTTCACGTGTGTTTCAACTGGCACAAGGGTCAGTAGATGACAACAGAATTTTCATTTTTGGGTTGACTTTTGAACTGTTCCTTCAATTGGTTGATTGCTTGGGTCTGTCTCTTGTTTGTAGCTATTACTAGCAATGTACTTGGCGTTGCCCGGGTTAAATAGGCACAAAGCAATACAATTTCACCTTTTACTTGGCTGGCAATGATGGTGGTGTCGAGGTGGTTGTAGGACTTTCCACGTGGTTTTCAGTACTTTAGAACTTGTCCATGACATTCCCGGGGTCATAACACACTGCCATGCACATTCTTAGCCCAATTTGACCTGGCTGGGGTGCAGGGCGTGCATTTCCAGGATTTCCAGGGGGTTCCAGGACTTTACAACCTGCTCATGACCTTTCCCGGATCATAACCCACTGCCATGTGAATTTTCAGCCCAATCCGACCTGGGGTGTTGATTAAGTACGCAGACAGACAGACAAACAGACAGACGCAACGTCACCTTTATAGATTTTTTGTCTGTGTAAAAGTGGGTCTGAGGTCCCTCAGCATATTAAATCAAGTTTAAATGAAGGTGTGTGTGTGTGTGTGTGTGTGTGTGTTTGTGTGTGTGTGTGTGTGTGTGTGTGTGTGTGTGTGTGTGTGTGTGTGTGTGTGTGTGTGTGTGTGTGTGTGTGTGTGTGTGTGTGTGTGTGTGTGTGTGTGTGTGACGCCTTGATGGAAGCCTCTTCAATATCCGTCGGCTCCAGGCCCACACAAAGACAAAGACCTGCCAAATCTGTGAGCTTCAGTACGCTGATGACTGTGCTGTCTTAGCTCACAGCCCAGACTCTATGCAGCACGCCCTCAACACTATATCCAGTCTGTATCGATCCTTTGGTCTTCAGGTCAACATTCAAAAAACCGAGGTCATGTCCCAACTCACTACCCCAACCTCCACACCCCCCCGTTTTCATATAAATAGCATTCCACTTAACACAGTGGATCACTTCACCTACCTTGGCTCCACTTTGTCCTCATGCTGCTCCCTTGACACTGAACTGCACACCCGTATCAATAAAGCCTCATCATCCTTTGGACGCCTACGCAGCAGAGTTTTCGAAAACCGTAACCTGAAGGTCAGCACCAAGATTGCCGTTTACAACGCAGTATGTCTCTCCACTCTCCTCTGGGGCAGAGTCATGGACCCCATACAGCCGGCACATCACTAACCTGGAGGCCTTCCACATCCGCTGCCTACAGAAGATCCTCGGCTTGTCCTGGGAAGATCGAGTCCCCCATACAGACATCCTCAAGAACACCGGCTCAATCTGCATGGAAGCAGCTGTGGCCAAAAAACATCTTCGCTGGATTGGACACACCATTCGTATGCCTGACCACCGCCTGCCCCGCCAAGTCCTCTATGGCCAACTGAGAGGCGCAAAGCGCTCTGCTGGAGGGCAAAAGCGGCGCTTTAAGGACTACACCAGGGACCTCCTAAAGCGAGTAAACATCAACACCATGCAGCTTGAAACTCTGGCACTCGACAGATCAGCCTGGCAGGTTACCTGTGCCACTGCAGTCTCACAAATACACCAAACCAACCAAGACAGACGAGCCGAGAGACGCATTCAGCGACACCAGCGGGTGGCTGGTACCCCCCTGGCATCCGGGTTCCCTTGCTCCATCTGCGGACGGGTGTGCGGCTCAAGGATTGGACTCAACGCCCACAAGAAGTGGCACCAGCGAACCCCCCCCCCCCCCCCCCCCCCCCAGAGCAAGCGTCATCATCGAACACGATGGACAGCTAAGATGGTGTGTGTGTGTGTGTGTTAGGGAGTGGGGTTGACTATTTGCACCTCATAAACACATGTCAACTTTCTCCGTACAGCTTCATTTAGAGACTGGAGACAGGCAGCCTGTGGTCTGCTCATAAGCTAAATATTACACTGTCATATTACTTTACAGTTGCGTGGTGTGATTGCTTGGTTTAGGTTACCACTCAAAACTGGAGAAGCGTGAGTTTATAATAGGCTAGCCTACATGCGTGCACAGGTTTTCAACCCCCCCAACTGGAATAAAGTCTATTTATAGGTATTAAATGCCTGAGTTTTGATAATTTGATCCCATGTATCTCATGTGTCCTAAGAGTGTTATAACATTGCATGTTTACATGCCCAGTATAAAGTGGACAGTATGACCTCCAGTCCCAGCTGCTTCACCAAACAACTGGCTTCAGATCCGTTCTTATAGCTGCACTGGGCTTCTGAATGGTGCTTTTTGCATTTGTAATGCAGTCACACTACCCCCTGCTGGATGATGTGTAGAGAGAGCAACAGCAATTTCCTCAAACAGGGATATCACTGAATTTCAGCTTTGAAGTACCTTTATTACTAAGACAGTTTGGTCTATTTTAACAAACATTCTACGATCTCAGACAGACAGAGACAAGGAGGAAGAGATTATCCCATATTTCTACTGTGATGTCACACTGATTTACAAATGATGAAAGGATGAAAAACTGACTATAGTCAGGATGATTTTCTATCAGTCAAATAGGCTAATTTTTATTGGGGGGGGATCACTCATACCATATGTACAAGAAAAGAAATGATTCCTCTTTCCGATGCACCACTTTCCCGATTTTATTCAAAGTTTATATTCAGATACATCAAAATACATATTAGCAATGAATACGAAACATACTGTACTATATGTTCTGGCCATAAGATAAACTTTCAACTTACACTTTCAATTCAGGAAGAGAATTTCCCTCACAATTAAAAAACTGTAAATCATTTGTGATATAAAAATGTTCTTCTTACAGCCAATTCATAGAGAAAGTACTGTGCCTGAAGTGAATAATAGATAGAGCAAAAATAATGGGAGGAGGGAAACCGCTTGTAATGCAGAAAGTAAGAAAATCCAGCTTCGAGCTTAACATCACAAAAATCATCACGTGATCATCATCATCACACTTGAATACATTTGATATTTTGAATGAACTGAAATCTGATCTGGTGGCATTATATACAGATGAGTGCATATCGGTATTTACATATAAAACATTTATTTCCAAAATTAGATTTCTACCATTTGAGAAAAAACTAAAAAGTGATGCACACTCTTGCAAAATGACTGATAGCAACACATCTGTTTTTAAGATTGGAGTTCATTTAAGTCCTTGGCTGACAGAATTACAGGACTTTCACAGACTGGATCTTAGTTCACCCCAAAGTTTATATTCAGTCATGATCCACTAAACCCGTGGAAAAACCTCAGTGGAAAAACCTCCATTGAAGTTCATATGAAAACCAAACACACAGCGGGTTCTTCCATGTCAACCTTCTCCAAAACTTGAGCATTGTCAGGAAATAATGAGATAAATATTGGACTTTTGGATCGATAGTGCAATTATTTGGCTACAACTGAGGACGCTGTCTTACTGGCTCTCCACACTGCCCGGTGTTGTGGAAAAAACAGTAACCTCAATAAACGAGCAAGTTGTTTCATGACGTCTCTTTAGGACATGAAACCGAAGACCAGACAGGTACATATCCTTGTTTTAAACAGGGGTCTCTTGGTAGTCTGATGTTTACGGGTAGTTTCACATAGAACTGAAACTCCTGTCTGGGGCCAAACATCCGTTAGTATAGTTGGACAAAAACATCTTATAGGACACACATTAATTACTAACAATTTTTCCATCACACTGGTCACACCTGAAGGAGCAGGACAGCTATGTCTGGATGCCGGATGCTCCGCTTTTAACCTCCCAACCCCACAGTCATCAAACTAAACAATCTTGGTTGGCCACCCACCTGTGCAATTGCATTCCGGACCCTTTTTTTTTTTCTCCTCATTTGTAATTGGCCAATTCCACCTGCCAAGTCATTGCTCCACCCCCTCTGCCGATCTGGGGAGAGTTGCTTCCTACGATTACCCGCTCGTGTTGGTAGGCATGGAATCTAGCACTGCACTACCCTGATGTCCCCAACATCATAATCAAGTTTGCGGACGACACCATCATGATAGGTAAGATCACCAATAACAACAAGTCAGCATGCAGAGAAGAGGTCGAGAACCTGGAGAGCTGGAGCTGGAGCTGGGCCAACAACCTCATTCTCAACTCAAAGAAAGCAAAATAACTGATCTTGGACTTCAGGAGACTGAAGCTTCACTTCCTGAGGTGCCTGAAGAAAGTACAACTTCCACAACAGCTGCTGGTCAACTTCTACAGGTGTGCCATAGAGTCCATCATTACATGCTGCATTACAGCATGGTGCTCTGGCTGCACCTCTGAGAACAACGGCTCAGATGAAGAGATCTACACAACCCGCTGCATGCACTCTTTATTCTGTGCATACAGTATTCTTTTGTTCTTATTTTTTTAATCTTATACTCTATGCTGTGTGACGGATCGCTACTCTCCCTCTCAAATAGGACGCTATGATTGTTTGTATGTCTTATATATCTGTTCATATTTTGATGGCTGTCATTGAGAGAAAGGGGATTGGCTCAGGAAATGACATAGCGGGCTAGTATTTAATAAGCCCGGAAGCAGTAGCTCTCTCTTTGAAAATCTACGCAGAGAAGGAGCCAGACAGTCGCTCGCTCGGAGTCCCCGTTCTGTTTTCTTTTTGTCACGTTATTTACCAGTGTGTTTTTTAGTTAACGCGTCTAAAATAAGCAGAGGTGGAGTTGCTGATCTCCACTCATCCTCAATCACCTGAGCTGTTTGAGAGGAGGGCCTCAACGCCACATCTGGGCCAGATAGCTATACAGCAGATAGCTGTATCAAGTGAGCCACACTTTTAATTTCTCTTTGATGACAGCTGTATTTCTTTCATGTTACAGAGTTTCTGTGCCATTTGTTTGCCCCTAGACTCAAGCTTATAAACCGAACTTGTAATAGCTGTTTATATATTTTTTGTATAGTTTTTATCTTTAATTGGGCATCTATAGGCTTGCTCCAAAATAAAATTCATTGTACTTGTAAAGTGACAATACAGGTATCTAATTATCTTTCGTAGATACTATACAAATACTATAGTACATATAGTATCTATCGATCGATCGATCGATCGATCGATCGATCTATCTAACTATGCTGCACAAGCTCTTATTTGATGGACATTTTATGCTTTTTTGGAGCTGAAAGAAGATAGCCCCCTTAATGTCAATAGATTGGGAGAAGGTTGACGGCGGCTAACACATTTTTTTCAATTGGATATATAGCATTTTGGAAATGAGCTTCATATGTAGGCCTATTTCTATGACTATATGTATACTTACACACATGCATATTGTGTTACAGCAAAGGTTTAATCCTACTGCTGCTATCTCTCTTGATCCATCCCATCATACATTCTTAAGAAATATATAAATATAGTTTTTCTTCATTTAAATGCAATGTTTGGATTCAAACCAATCTATGAAAGCAGATCAAGTTGCAGTGTTGCGTCCTCTGTCCAGGAAGTGTAGGTTGACTGGTCGGTCCGCGACTAACACGGTGCGATTGAGGCATTTCACCTCTCCCATTGTGGGGTCTGGTTTGATTTCAAACAGCCTGATTATCTGAAAGGGAAGAGATAGAGAAGCTTTGAGTTAATTACGTTAATATTATTCTGCTGTGACACACTAGACTAGACTGAACTGTCTGAATGTTTTGCGTAACTGTGTTCATCCCAAGGAGTTGCCTCAGAACAGATTTTTGTGCATGTGGCTCACATGGTTGGCATCTACTTTCCCTAAAAAATGCCTAACACACCACTTGCATACAGTAACCCAACTGCTCTACCCAAATTTTAAAATCATACCTTGCGCTTTATAAAAGGTCTTGAACGTCTGTACACAGGCTTTAGATCCTGTGTATTTAAGACAGGCTTTAGATCCTGTGTATTTAAGACAGGCTTTAGATCCTGTGTATTTAAGACAGGCTTTAGATCCTGTGTATTTAAGACAGGCTTTAGATCCTGTGTATTTAAGACAGGCTTTAGATCATGTGTATTTAAGACAGGCTTTAGATCCTGTGTATTTAAGACAGGATTTAGATCCTGTGTATTTAAGACAGGCTTTAGATCCTGTGTATTTAATACAGGCTTTAGATCCTGTGTATTTAAGACAGGCTTTAGATCCTGTGTATTTAAGACAGGCTTTAGATCCTGTGTATTTAAGACAGGCTTTAGATCCTGTGTATTTAAGACAGGCTTTAGATCCTGTGTATTTAAGACAGGCATTAGATCCTGTGTATTTAAGACAGGCTTTAGATCCTGTGTATTTAAGACAGGCTTTAGATCCTGTGTATTTAAGACAGGCTTTAGATCCTGTGTATTTAAGACAGGCTTTAGATCCTGTGTATTTAAGACAGGCTTTAGATCCTGTGTATTTAAGACAGGCATTAGATCCTGTGTATTTAAGACAAGCATTAGATCCTGTGTATTTAAGACAAGCTTAGATCCTGTTTATTTAAGACAGGCTTTAGATCCTGTGTATTTAAGACAGGCTTTAGATCCTGTGTATTTAAGACAGGCTTTAGATCCTGTGTATTTAAGACAGGCTTTAGATCCTGTGTATTTAAGACAAGCTTTAGATCCTGTGTATTTAAGACAGGCTTTAGATCCTGTGTATTTAAGACAGGCTTTAGATCCTGTGTATTTAAGACAAGCTTTAGATCCTGTGTATTTAAGACAGGCATTAGATCCTGTGTATTTAAGACAGGCTTTAGATCCTGTGTATTTAAGACAGGCTTTAGATCCTGTGTATTTAAGACAGGCTTTAGATCCTGTGTATTTAAGACAGGCTTTAGATCCTGTGTATTTAAGACAGGCTTTAGATCCTGTGTATTTAAGACAGGCATTAGATCCTGTGTATTTAAGACAGGCATTAGATCCTGTGTATTTAAGACAGGCTTTAGATCCTGTGTATTTAAGACAGGCTTTAGGTCCTGTGTATTTAAGACAGGCATTAGATCCTGTGTATTTAAGACAGGCATTAGATCCTGTGTATTTAAGTCAGGCTTTAGATCTTGTGTATTTTAGTCAGTGTTTTAAAGAGGTTTACCACCTTGTCACTCACCCGAAACAGAGCCAGGTACATCTCCAGCTCAGCAATCCGGCGACCGACACATCCTCTAACCCCAAACCCAAACGGGATGGAGCCGAAGGGGTTGGGCCTTTGCCGGCCATCCCGGAGCCACCTCTCCGGCTTAAACCTCCATGGCTCTGGGAACGTCTTCTCATCGTGACTGATGGCGTAGTGAGAAAACGTGAAAGCGGTCTGGAGAGACAGCAACCGAGAGCTGAAACACTGAACCTCTGATCTAATATGAAACCATATTCTATGTTTGCTAAACTCCTGTTCTTTTACAGCACTTTGAGAAAGTAGATAAATACTATACTATACATTTACAGCCATTATTACTATGATCATTATTATTATTGTTGTAGAAGTAAAATAAGTAAACACTGATACTATAGATGAGATTTAACACTGCAAACCCACCTTCTTTGGAAAATGATATCCATCAATGATAACGTCCTTTTCTGTAATGATCCTTGCATTCAGAGGAACCACAGGGTACATCCTGCAAAATAAGGAAAGCATTCATTAATTATTCTGCCAAATGCCTTTGACATCATGGGAATACTGTGAATATTAGTGGCATAAGGGGGTCATTGTTTCCCTGACAGTTTAGTTTAGTGTAGTATTTCTGAGACACACATCTTTCTAGCAGTGGCTAGAATGTACCGGTAAACAATTTAAAAATGTCATTACAACGTACAAATACTGGACAAGACCTTTAGTTTGTGATTAGTACAGCAGAAATGTAGCTGATATCGCACTTAATTTTTCTGACCCACAATTCCTATAGCCACATTCGTATATTGCGACCAGTGTTGGGCAGTAACTTAGTTACAGTAACTTAGTTACTGTAATTTATTACTTTTACCACTAACTAGTAATGTAAGGGATTACAAAAAGTAATAATATTACAGTTACTAATCCAAGTAACTTCAAGTTACTGCATTACATTCTGGCACAGCGCTAAAATGAAGTGTGGAGATATATAGGTACAAGTTGTTATATAATTTCCTCATAACTTTGAACCGCCTCTCCTCATCATCTGAAAGTAACATGACATTTGGTGGACATTTCCAAAACACTTTCCAGCATCATGAATTTATATTGATTATATATATTTATAAAATGGCTCTCTCAAATCAAGCAATCTGATTGGTTCACAGCCATTGTATAATTCCAGTAACCGAGTTCAATAACCCATGGCCATGGGTTATTGGTTGCCATGGCAACTCTCTTACTAAGAGAGTAATAATAAGGCTTACCTCAAATGACAAGTAGAAAAAAAAAATGGCGGAGACAGCTGTCAAATCCTTGTGAATCGATCTTCGCTTATAACTTTACTAATACTAATAAAATGATGTTTTGTACAAGAATAGATGCGGGCTAATGTCTTCTTTGCAAAAGAAAGGCTGTTAACTCCGCATTTAACCCCGCATTTAACCCCGTAACGTTAGTTGGTGTCGGGCAACATAGACATGTCTATGTCGGGCAAGCCCTGAGAATGCAACGCTGCGCTCGAGCTGCCTGGGTTTCCAGAAAGCTCTCAGCCAAGCGCCAGGATTGGCCAATGTCAACTTCAGTCTCCAGAACGATCCAATCAAATCACCCGCACGTCTATCTTCTTGCTAGAGGTCCCGCCTTACAGTAGTGTTTCAACTGACTCTCAGAATACCATGCCAGTCGGACTTATAGTGTTATTATTATTATATTATTATACTTGGAACCCTTTTATAAAAGCAATATAGCACTCGAGCAGCGTGTGTTGTGGAATATATCCCCCTGCTCAGTTGTTATCCCACTCGGCCGATAACAACTGATCAGGGGGATATATTCACCACAACACACTTGCTCTCGTGATATATTGCTTAAATATACGGTATATATATATATATATATATATATTCATTATATTTTGGCCAGTCTCACCTCAGTGCTTCCCTGATGACGGCCTTGAGATACGGCATTCGCGTGACTTCTTGAGCTGAGGGGATCTGGTCAGCCGGTAGGCATTGCAACACTTCTTCATACAGAATCTCCTGTGTTTCAGGATACCTGGACAGCAGGTACATCGCCCACATCAGGGTGTTGGACGTCTTGACAACAAAGAAATGCCAGTGAGTAGAACAGACTCATGTGGCAGTGGTGGCCTAAAGGTTAGAGAAGCGAGCTTGTGACCGCAAGGTTGTCGGTTCAATCCCCAGGACCGGCAGGATAGATTTGTCTCATTACCACCACTGATGTGCCCTTGAGCAACGCCCTTAACCGCAACCACTCGAGTGGAGCTGCTCAGTGGCCAGCAGATCAGACTGTGGCTGTACTGGTCAGCTTCCAGATGTGAATGTACAGTATGTGTGAATGTAAACAGGGTGCACGTGCACACACACACACACACACACACACACACACACACACACACACACACACACACACACACACACACACACACACACACACACACACACACACACACACACACACACACACACACACACACACACACACACACACACACACACAACTTAGTGTAGGCTACACAGACCAAGCCCCCAGGAACAGCACGGTGAAGCAATTTTGATGTTGGCCAAGCCCAATCTTACATGGGTTTAATTGGGGTATGGGACCGAGTGACAATTTGGATAGCCTTAAACACATTGGGAACACGGGTACTTCGGGGACTAACTGCTAAGACTATGAGGAGGTCCTCTTCAAAGTAAAAGTAAAGACTGATGACTGAGTATCTCATTTACCGTGTCCACTCCAGCTAATAAAAGCTCTGCAATGCTGCCATACACCTCTTTACTGCTCATCTGAGTGTTTGACAGGAGGTATGTAAGGTATTCGCCCTCCACCTCCTGGTTCTTGTCCACACGCTGCTGGATGGCCACCATCTTCTGGTCAATCAACTTTCCAGCTATAAAGTCCGGAAATGGAAGAGATCTGTGGTTTGTATTGTAATTATTGAATTACCATTACAAGTAGTAGTAGCAAAAACATAACCAAATCAACAACCACAACAGCAGCAGCCATCTTGTTGATACAGATGCAGTTGAACCGATTTAACGAGTTACTTGGGAGGTTATGCTTTTTCCCCTGTTTGTTTTTCTGTTTGTCTGGATTTGCATGAAACTTGTCAGAAAGTTTGGTCATGGGCCAACTTAGAACTGATTAACTTTCCATGCCCAGTGGCCAAAAGGGGGCATAACAATGGTTGTGTTCCATCTCAAAAAGGCGCCTAACTTCAAACAGATTCACCTAACACCACGGGAACTTTGTAGAACGGTTGGCGGATGTATGCCCTCTACCAAGTGCCCTCTGGTTGTAATTGTTTCGTCTCAACATTGCAATTGTTATTGCGTATTTATGTGTAATGTACTGTATGTTAATCACATGTGTAGCGTCTCAGAAGTAGCTGTATTAGTCATCACAACATGTGATACTCACCAAATGTGAAGATGCCCTCCCAGCCCGCGATGTATCGCCGCCAGTGGGGCACAAACTTGCGGCTCCACTTGGGCATCACCATGACAACCATGCTGTTGGAGAACATCTGGGCTATGGAGTCGATGAAGTCTTGCGTGCCTGCAGGGATTTCCTTCTCCAGACAGCCAATCCTCGTCTCAAACAAGATGGAGGCTATACCTGAGCGGCAGAGGTTAAAGAAGTTTACCAGAACTCAGAGAGCAAAAGGTATCAAAAAGTGTTGCGGGGTTTGTTTGTATGTTTGGCTTGTTCATGCAGATCTGCACACCAAGCAACGCCAAGTGGTTTGTAGGAATTAAAGCAAACATTGTTCCTTTGCATTTTATTATTTTGTGTTTTCATTAGGGGATGCGGTTACACGATGAAGGGTGCGATTGGAGTTTCAAATTATTAGTCTATATTTATTTATTATGTTGTTGTTTTTTTACAATATTTTTTTTTACATTTTTTTCCCCCGATTTTTTTTATCCCATTTTTATCCCCCTTAGTGCTAATTTTACTTTTATTTATCCTGGTTGCTACTCCACCCTCTGCCGATCTGGGGAGAGCTGAAACTGGCTCCATGCTTCCTCCGAGACATGGGCAGTTAGCCAGCCGCTTCTTTTCACCTGACAGGGGAAGCTTCACTGGTAGGACATAGCACGTGGGAGGTTCACGCTATTCCAACTGGTTCCCCTCCCTCCGAACAGGCGCCCTTAACGACCAGAGGAGGAACCACATTAGCAACCAGGATATTGCATGTTTTGGTGAAGGGGGTTCCTATATGAAGGAAACCCCCGGGAGGCACGGGGAGAACATGCAAACTCCACACAGAAAGACCCTTTTGACAACCCCACCCGGGCGACTCGAGGACATGCAGACGGGCACGCATTCCTTCAGCGTTCACAGCGTCCCAGGTGAGAATCGAACCCAGGACCTTCGAGCTGTGAGGCGACAGCGCTTACCACTGCACCACCCCCCGTAAAAAAAAAAAAGGATTTATTTTACGTAGCCTACATTATTTATGTATTTAATTCTTTATGTGATTATTATTGATTTATTGATTTATATATTTATTGTGTGTGTGTGTGTGTGTGTGTGTGTGTGTGTCTGTGTGTGTGTGTGTGCGTGCACGCACGCGCGCCAGGGTAGGAAATTAGTGGGGGCTCGGGGCAAAATGCCCCTAAAAAAATATAGAATTGCCCTTGAAATTGGGGCAACGGGAGCTTTTAAATGCCCCCATAAAATAAAGAGTTAACTCCAGAGTGCCCCTACAATATACAATCAACGTATGGATCAGCACCGCTATACAGCGGCTATTCTGTCATCCGTAACGCGTTACTTTGAAAGTAACGCAATCTGTATTTTAACATTATTCTGTATTTGCAAAGCGTGACTCGAATCCGTACCTGCCCTCTCCTCCTAAAGTTATTTAGCTCAGTGACAGGCAGCACAGGCTAGCTGGCCCACTAATGTTTTTTTATAGTCCTAACATGCCAGAACATCAACAGTGTTGTTGAGATAGGAAATGGGGATTTAACTGTAACTGTGATTGTTTATGAACTTTTAGAAGTAAAACATGCTTGGGTAAGGGTCATTGATTGGTCTGTCATGCTACATAGCTGGTATTTCCCAACATTTAATAAAATTGCCCTGGAAATTATCCAAAATGCCCCCGAAATGTGTTTCACAAGGGCAAAAATAGCCCTCGTTTAATTTTTTTTATTTCCTACGCTGGTGCGCGTGTATACAGTAGCCTACAGCAAAATATACCTTTAGATATTAACTCACATTTAGCCATGACTTAAATTTGGTGTTCTAAGAAATGCCTATTGCAACGCAAATACAAAGAGTAGAAATAAAATAATCACTGAGGGCCTATTTCTGTAACCCCTGTCCAATATCAATTTGTAAATAAATAAGGAAATGAACAATAAGGGTCTCTGCACTCACAAAAACAAAAACAAAAATGTTCAAGCTTTCATCATTCCCAGATTTTTCAATTTTTTTTTTTTTTTTTTTTTTTTACCAATGCACATGATTAAAACATTTAAATAGATGAAACATGCACTGCTCTATGGTTTTAGCATTCAGATCTACCACACCATGCCATGCGCTACATCCTGCAGGTGAAACGCCTCGCTGTCAGGTGAAAAGAAGCGGCTGGCAATTGTATCTGAGGAAGCATGTGGTAGTCTACAACAGAGGTTCTCAAATGTTTTTCAGCCAAGGACCCCTTACAAGATAGAAAATATACCGGGGACCCCCTCATTCTGATTTGTGATTTTGGGCTAAGCTTAATTGTTTCCATGGTAACGTGCTTGACTTTTAAATTGATAGGTTTGTTAGATTAGAATGTAATCCATGAACCATTTTAGATTTAAAGCATAAAATATTTTCGTTGAACTATGAAGCTTTTGCAAAAAAAAGTTGTTATTTTTATTTTCCTGAAAACCTTTTGCGGACCCCCTTGCAAAGTGCCACCGACCCCTGGGGGTCCCCGAACCCCCATTTAAGAACCACTGGTCTACAACTCTCTCCAGATCGACAGAGGGGGTGGAGCTACAAGTATATTGGGGAGAAAACGAGGGGGGGGATGCGGGAGGGATGGACACATTTCATTTTACTCCACATACCCTCCAGGGAGAATCGGTACAGCTCATTGGACAGGTTGGTCACCAAGTCTCCTGAAGGACTGCTCTGGCGCAGATAGTCAATCCTACTGATTAGGTCTGTCACCACATCATTGACCACGCCCCCGTACTGGGCTGAGTCTTTCGGGTGCAGCATGCGCTTGTTCAGCATGGCTCTCAGGTTGTACCACCTCTCTCCCTCTCTGGGAACAAACAACCCGATTCAGAATGAGGAAGCAAAACACAGCCCATAAAAGTTTCAAGTGTCTAAACAGGTGATCTGATTTGTTTCTCAATCTAGATGATCGGAAAGAACTTAAAAATCACCACTATTCCCTTAATTGGAAATCACAGACTGACTTAAAATCACAGGTAAAATAGAATATATGACTGAATGGTGTATGTTCACACACAAATACTTCATCCTGATTTTACTCCAAAGGACCAACAAGTTGTTGTTTTTACTGCAAATGTTCATCTGGAAAATGAGGAGCAGCATCGATACTCTTTCTTTGCCATTTCTTTGAAAGGGCTGGTTTTGGACAGGAGAGCTAAAAGGTCCAATAAGCACCTAACAAGTTAGAAAATTCATAGCAGCGTTAACTTGCAAGATCTCACTATGAACTAACTTAGTTAATGATTTTTTTCCCCTAGTTATGACTATCTGATAACGTTAACTGACTCACAGATGTCATCTGCTAAGAACAAAATGTGTATGTCCTGTCCTGCTGAGGTCTCAGGGGTTTTTGCATTGGCCTGGCCTGTAAACCAGGGACCTTTCAGTCCCATAACAATCTCTTTAACCACCAAATTACCCAGCTGCCACCTTCATTTGTGACAATCCATTCCACTCACATGACAGGACTTTGCCCTGGAAAGCAGTTAAGGATTACAAGTTTCACAAGTCTAACAGAGCAGAGCAATAGAAATGTAGCATGGCTGTGCTCCTCATCCGTATGTGTGAGGCTGTCTTACTCTGTGAAAGGTCCATAGCCGAGTCCCCTCATGTCACGATACTCCGTCCACAGGGACATGTCTCCTCGGCTGGGGAACTTCTCGTCCTTCCTCAGGACCTCCTCCAGCAGCTTAACACTGCTCACAGACACTGCCTTCATTCCTCCTCTGTAGATGGGACCATACAGCTGCTTCTCATAAACCTACAATCAGACGCAAAGATACTGAGGAGACTGAACAGACAAACCTGACTGCACGGAATCTTGAAATCCGTCATCAAGGCCAACAGCAATTAGGGTTCACACCAAGATAATAATAGACTAATAATAGCAACGCTGTTGGGGGCTGAAAACCTTGTTTCTCCACAACTTTACAGTATCTAAGAACAGCCTTGTTTCTGGTCATGGTTTTGTAAATCCAAAGGTTGTAGAATTTTCTAAACCCACAGAGAAACATGTGATCCTTCAATTGAAGATAAAACAAGAAAATCACCAAAATTGGAGTTGCACGGTATAGACCTGACATCAACAATATACTATACTTAAAAGCTACATTACTTTTCTTGATTGTACAATGACTCAACAAAACAAATATAATTTGAACTGCTGACTTGGGCCCATATGTGTTTTAGGGACACTTCCCCGAAAAACAAAGCTCATTTATTTTGCACATGATCTCACATATATCTGAAAAACTATAAACAGTTTTGCAGACATTCATTTGCTTTTACAGTTATTGAGAGTTGATTTGAGCTGATGCCAGTGATGTCATCGGAAGAAATTAAGACAACACAATGATTCAGTGCCTTCCGATGACATCACTGGCATCAACTTAACTCAAATCAACTCTCAATAACTGTACAACTAAATTAATGTCTGCAAAAATATTTACAGTCTTCGGATATGTGTGAGATCATGTGCAAAACAAATCATTGTTTTTTGGTGAAGTGCCCCTTTATGGTCCATTCTGTACTGTACTGTAATAAGATACATGGCTGTTAAAGTATAGTCATTGTTTTTTCCCAGGTACCAGAAGATATGCGAGTACGGTATGAATGAATGCTGCTGTGTTCCCCTAACAAAGCAGTCCTCCTAGCAGAAAGAGTAAACAATTCTTTCCCCTGTGAACGTCAGCTGAGAATAGCTGTCGTTATCTGCAGGTTGCTATGGGAACTAAGGAAACCCAAGCAACCTGCAGGGCAGGCTGACATTTTCCTTCCTAAAATAATGCATCGTCACTGTCTCAATCAAACAACATCCCTACAACGAATCATCAAATATGTTTCAACTCAGCAGATACTTCTACAACACAGTGCCTGGTATACCTGTAGCTCATGCAGACGGTTGTAGTATCCCTGAAACACCATTCTGTACAGCAGCTCCAGGACGGTGACGCGCGGGAGGTCCTCAGCTGTCCGAGGTTTGTCCCGGGACAGGGCCACCGAGGGGGGGGAGGAGCCCCCCAGCCCCCTGCGGCAGACCAGGGCCCGGGCCGAGGCAGCAGGGCAGAGCAGCAGCCAGTGACCACCCCTCGGCACCGCGCTCCGGGCCAGCCATGCAGCCATGATGGGGTCAGTGCAGGACGATTACCAAAAGCACAAAGCTCCTGTTACATACAGTACAGTACTAGAGATGGAACAGGGGAGGGGCCACCACTCACACGAAGTTTAACCCTTCCAGCCCAGCTTTCGAGGACCAGCTACTTCCTTAAAGGGCCATTCCACCCATGCAACTTTTGTCACTTTGGGCTTTAGTAACTTATGATGTGCACAAAATAATTGATAGATGAATCAATAAGGAACAATTGTTCTTTTTTTTTTTCTTTTTTTTGTGGCATTTTTGCCACCTTTATTCAGATAGGACAGTAGGCAGACAGGAAAGGTGGGGCGAGAGAGAGGGGATGACATGCGGCAAAGGACCTCGGGTTGCATTCGAACCTGCGTCGGCCGCGCAAAGGACCGAGCCTCCGTCATACGTGTGCTACCAGGTGAGCCACCAGGACGCACCAATTGTTCAGAATCAGAATCAGTTTGCAATCAATCAATTTGCCAAGGTATGTTTTCACATACTAGGAATTTGTCTTGGTGTGGTTGGTGCTCATTAACATTGATAAGAACAAATATACAAGACATAAACAAATAAAATATAAAGGAGACATTATAAAATATTATAAAGGGATTCCGATATTAACAGATATACCGGTAGATAGTATTAACAGAGTATAAACAGACTTGTAAAAATATTGCGTCCTTATTGATTAATCTATCAACAGGCAACAATCAACATCTTCCACAACAGGCCTGTTGTGGAAGATTTAAATGTAGTACATGTTCAACAGCTGTACTCTGTCTGGTCCAATCTAAGAATGTGCTGTTTCTAACAAATGCTCAGAATGTTCATCACACATGTAATCTCTGTACCACAACTTCCTGTTCCATGCCTGATGCCTCTCTGAGGCCATTTATACCTGGCGTTAACATGCGTTTTCTGCCATCAGATTGCAATCAGATTGTATTTTATCACTTCAGCCTGATTCCATATACACCTGGCGTTAACATGCATTCTCTGCAATCTGATTGCAGAAATGGTTGTCCTCTTAATCTGCATAAAGTTGCTGTATCCAGATTGAGAGGACACATTGCATTTACACTTGTGTTCAATGTGTACACACAATGCATCCTTGACCACCTCCGGAGGTGGTTTGGCCGATCAGATTGCAATCCTTCTTCAATGCGTTTTGGGGGTGTTTACACCTGTACTTTCAAGTGATAAAACACAATCTGATTGCAATCTGATCACAGAAAACGCATGTTAACGCCAGGTGTAAATGGCCTCTCTGTATCAGAGCTAATGTATCTGTTCTGCTGTCAGCACATCTCTGTGCGTCATTGGGAGACACATACTGTAAAAGACTGGTACAATATTTTCCTCTTTCGAAGAAGGGTGTCCATGCAGCCTATGTGCAGGGTGCATCTCTTGCTCACATTATCCTAAAACAATTCTCTGCTCACAAGCTTGCTGCTATAAGCTTTAGGTTACTGCGAGGGCTGGGCAATATAAAGATATAATATCGATATTGTGATATGAGACTAAATATCGTCACTCTCGAGTCATCCCTACAACATTGTCGCAATATCGATATCGAGGTATTTGCTATTTGGTAAAAAAATATTGTGACATTTGATTTTGTTCATATCGCCCAGCTCTACATGTGGCTGGCTATGACTTAAAACTTTATTTTATATCCTCTCCCCATATATATAATATTTTTATATTCTATTATATTCTCTCCCCAATTGTACTTGGCCAATTCCCCCTGCTGTCCCGGGCGTGGCACCACCACCTCTGCTGGGGAGAGTTCCTCCGATACATGTGCAGTCGCCAGCCGCTTCTTTTCACCTGACAGCGAGGGGTTTCACGGGCAGGGGTGTGGCGTGTGGGAGGATCATGCTATTCCCCCCAGTTGCCCCCGCCCCAAACAGGAGGCACTAGTGCAGCAACAAGGACTCTCACCCCACCGGCAGATAGGGCCAATTGTGTCTGTAAGAACGTCTGACCAAGCCGGAGGTGCCTCTACCGGGAATTGAACCTGGGTTTCCGCAGTGGTAGGCAAGTGCTTTTACCTCTACACTCCCCACATGCCCCGGCTTTAACTTACAACTGAACATTTAGCCCACTTCATAGAAAATACCATGATACTGTATATATTGTGTATTGCCACTCAGCCTAAAAATAGCAAAATATGATTTTTGGTCCAGCCCTAGTTACCGCTGCCTTTCACATGATGCAAAAACACGAATTCACCATCGTTTTCAGACAATTGTGTTTATTTGGTATCAATGCATTGTGCAATGCATTCATAAATAACAGAACCGAAAATAATGGTTGCACCAAGTGAAATTGTTACAATGTACGTAGGCATAAGTTACAACTTAAATCTTACACCTAGCCGTCACTAGGTGTAAAGTCCTCCGGAAAATAATGGTTGGCACGGCTGGCATAGTGATTGGCAAGTGGGCACCATGGTGCATCGTTTTGAAAAGTGGGATCATTTGGAGGAGGAGGAGCAAATTATACCGGCTGTTTCGCATCGGCAACGCATTCTCTGCGATAGTAAGATAATGAATCACACAGTCCTTTACGGAGAAAAAATTTAGCAAGTACTGAGGATGAGAGGATGGCGGTATGTTATATTACAATGCAATGTTGATGAAGAGCTCGCCACAGACCTAACGAATAGCAATAACATTATCATTTGGTTAGTGTTAATGAAATTTGAACCCCTAATTTGTGGTAGGCAATACATCCCGACATGGTAGCGAGACTGTTTTCATTACGCTTAATTTGCCAACGGTAATAAACACCGTTTCCACCCTGCTTTTCGCTGATTGGTCACAGAAAGTGAAAACGAACTTTTCTGGGACACTATTTTTGGTGTGGACTTTACACTCTACTAGTTAAGATGTATCTTACGTCTCCGTGGTGCAACTAAACAAAGACACAACTTTAGTGGAAAACAGTGGAAAATAAAACGCATTTCATAGAGACTAGAAACAAATGTAGCACAGAAATACGCAAAGCTAAAGCGGACCCTACTTTCAAAAACAAATCATTCTAACAGCTTCTAATCCTAAAGCTTTGTGGCAGAGTCAGCAGACACTAAAGGTCATCACTGGTGAAAATCTGAAGAAAAAGAATGTCAACATTCTAATTTCTATACAAGGTACTAACTTTGTTACCCCCATTGATCCCCACCTGACATCTAACCAGTTTTCTTTTTCTTTCTCCGAGATTAAACAGAGTGAGTTGTGGGATATTTTCAACTCTTTGAAAAATTCGCAAGCTTATGATACAAATGGTTTAAATGTCTTTCTCATGCAGTTTCATGCCACTTTTTCACCATCTGATCAATCTCTGCATTAGGCTTTTTGTTTTTCCCTCTGGATGTTAAACTGCTCAAATCAACTAAATTTTTAAACTTGATGATCCCACTCTTGTTTCAAATTACAGGCCAATATCCATCCTCCCAGTAATATCAAAACTAATTGGAAAAAGCCATTTCAAACCAATTAAACAATCGCCTTGAAAGCAATAACCAATTTGACTTCCAATTTGGTTTCCGTTCTTCCCGCTCTACTATGTCTGCATTATTATTAGTTACTGAACAAATTCGTACCTCACTTAACAAAGGTAATGTCACTGGAGCCATTTTTATTGATTTTGGTAAAGCCTATGATACAGTGAACCACCAGATTCTCCTGAATAAACTCAGCTCAATTCGACTCTCCTCCTCTGTCTGTGGTAATGATGATCTCCTCATATTTATCCAACAGATCCCAAGTGGTTAATGGTCACTTGTAATCTTTTCCTGTATAAATAACCTGAACTGAAGTGTCAAACTAACTGCTGTGTAAGGGTGTAGAGAGAACTTACGTTCAGGTGGTGCAACAGGCTACAGAACCGCAATTGTGAATGTGAAAAAAATAATCCTCATGTTTCTTCATGGAACTTTCGCCGAACTCCTTCAAGTCCTCTCATGCTTTCATTAAGGCAACATTGTCTATAGAGCCCGCTGGGTCCAGTTTGTACAGCATGAAGTGTCCCTGGACCTGTGCAGCGCTGGGTTCAGGGTGGTCGGCCAACGCTCGTTCGGCAAAACGCTCCGCCTCAGAGGGCGGCTGGTCTGGGTAGAAGCGCCGGAACATGTGGGTGAGCTGCCAGCTGGTGCAGTAGTCCACTTTCTGCTTCAGATCCACGCGGCCGGGCCGGATCAGTGCTGGGTCTAGCCTGTGTACAGAGATTACAAACAATAAGTAGGTTTATCTCACTGAAATTAAATTGCTTTAAGGACCCCATGAAATGGCATCTTTACTTGATTGGATTTGATGCATTTCCTGTAGAACTAGAAATAACCGCCTCGCAGTTGTATGGCTCCACCAACAAGTCAAGTTGCAGTCTACATCCATGTCTGTCCAGACGCATACAAGCACAAATACCTTGAAGCCCACAGTCAGTGGTGTGGCCATTCAGCCTCATGGCACTTTAGGCAATGTTTGGCAATGTTGTTGAGTACCTCAACAACACGGCTAATCGTTTTCAACATGGAAAATGGTCCTACCCCTATCCTCCCACCAGTGACCACCCCACATATCCCTACGCTCTATGATCTTCCTATCCCTTGCTATAGCCCCTTTCCCCTAGCCCCACCCCCATCACTCAACACACCCCTCCCACCAGCCCCACCCCCTAGCCACTCTCCCTATCCACCCCTCGAATCCTGACTCTACGACATTCCTCTCCCTAGCTATAGCCCCTTTTACATAGCCCCACCCCCTTCCTCGATGGAACGGACAGACGTGAGGCCACAGTGACCTTGAACTTTGACCTTTAACCACCAAAATCTAATCGGTTCATCCACTAGAGTCCAAGTGGATGTTTGAGCCAAATTAGAAGAAATTGCCTCGAGGCGTTCCTGCAGTCGTGAGGTCACAGTGGCCTTTCCTTCCTTCCAGACAGGAATTCAAGTAATGGGAGTTCATTTCATGGGGATCAAAACTCCATTAAGAACTGTTGAGAGAAGGGATGTTTTTAAATTTATGTACCCACCACCACTACAAATAGATGGTAACAGCCATGAAAAAGGCATTTATGGAAAGAAATTGTCCACAAATTCCTCTGGCACCAGTACCTGTCGATGAAGTTGGTAGTCATAAAGACTATTCTGGCCTCAGACGACGCCACTCCATCCAAAGCATTAAGCAGTCCGCTGAAGGTCAGCCTTCCCATTCCCTGGTAGGCCAGAGGGTCTGGGGGTGCAGAGACACAAAGCTCAGTAACTTGGATGACAACAAGACAACTCTGGTTTTGGCACAATTGTGAATTTCCACATCTTCCAAAGCAACAAATACATGATTGAAAATGTCTGAACTTTGGATTAAAAAAGCATAGTTGAGAAATGAATACATAAGATATACATTTCTAATAACCCTTTGAAATCAAAGTCTGGTGTCTCCTTCCCTGCTACCTACTCTCAGTGGGGAGCAGCTCTCGGTTGACGAAGGCTGCGTCGACGTCTTCCAGCAGTATGATGCTCTGCTGCGGCGCCACGCTCATCAGGTGGTTCAGACGATCATCAGAAAGGCTTCGGTCACTCAGACTCATCAGACAGATGCTGTAGCCCAGCTCGCCTGCCAGCGCCGTGCTGAAACACAGACCAAGAGTCACGCATCAAACTGTGTATTAGTACAGATACTCATACAGAGTTGCTAAATTTGACTTGACTTATGGTCCATCTTTCTGTTACACAGCTCTCACTGAGGTAGGAAGGGTAAAGCTTAATTTATACTTATTAGAAAGTGTCGCTCAGCACATGGTCGCAGACGAAAAAGAAAGTGTCACTCATGGTGTTGCATTTATACTTCAGTGAACGTTCGCCTCGGTTCAATGGTCACGTGACACTCGAACGCTATAAGTGCAGACAGCCAAGAGAAGAGAGGGAATGCACAGTGAAACCACGTTGGAGGCAAGATGTAACGTACTTGGCTGCCGCCGCATATAAACGACACACAACCACACAACTCACCTCCTCTCTCTCTGGGAAATTGGTCACGATGTTCTTTGTGATTTTCACGAAATCATACATCAAGGACAGGCTGATAAAAATAGGGAGGACACGTTCATTCATTTCATTTCAGCGAAAACCAAAACAAGGAAGTCGTGCGCATGTGCCGTCTATATAGCCAATCAGACTTGCGCGTCACTATACTCATGGTTCTGTGCTGTTGGTATTTGGTAGCCTATCTGATGCCTGCAGTGCGGCGCCGCGTCAATTAACGATAATGACGGGAGGCTTGCGCAGCAGCAGGATGATGTATTCGCGCAGATTTTCAGTCCTAAATATCAAACATGTTTGATATGAAAGCATTCATATTGACTTAAATATTTTGTTAATATAAAAACGTGTGTAGAGCACAGTGGTAGAGTACATGTAGGCTATGTTATGAAAAAAGTATCCATCGCTGCTGTAATTTTAAGGAAAATACAAAAATATATATATTTCCTATCTATCCCTTGCTGCCACTGGAAAAAAGGGGGGGGGGGGGGGGGGAGAAAAAAAAATCCCTACCGACCCATCACCTCAACTGACAACCAACAGGAACCAAAACTTATTTTTTTTAGGCCCTGGCAGAGAGAATACTGACCATTTCCAGTTGTTTCTAAACACAGACTCCTCATGTCTAGAAAGGTAAAACCGGAAAATATCCTGCTCTGGCTAGCCAGACATGATCCAGACTTCATGTTAAGAAGTGGCTTATGTGACATAGTCAGCGACACTAGAAATTTCACTAGGTAGCAGACACTGCTCGTCGACACTTGAAAGTGTCGACTCAAGTCCTCATTTCTGTCGGCGACGGTTTCAAAAGTGTCGCCAGACCAAGCATAAATTGGGCTTAAGGATGACAAAATAATAATCAGCAGACTCACATGAAGCTGCTCTTTCCACAGCCTGGAGGTCCATAGAGCAGATATCCTCTTCTGTAAGGAATTCCTGTATGGGAAAGAAGTACAGCCGCTGTCAACCAGATGAACCAGCAGAACTACTGCTTACATACAGTATATATATATATATATATATATGGTTTAGATTTACACAAAATCCGACCAACAGCATCCAAAATATATTAAGTGAAGCCATCCACTGATTCCATCAGTTTAATTTATTAGCGGGCTCCCTCTTTTGGGGGAAATAAAACATCAATGACGACAGAAAGACCTGAGACCTGTGTGTCTGCCTTTGTTGTTCAGCCTCCCATCAAGTCACCAGATAACGCGGTGGTCACAGTAATAACAAGTGGGGGTATAGGGCTGGCCCTGCTATTACGATCCAGCCAAAAATTAGGGGCGATGTAATAAACTGTATCGCTCTTTTACCACAATATAGAGTAGTATCAGTTACTGCCCCTTCCTGAGCTGGGGCTACATGTCACTGAGCCCTTCCTCAGTAACACCAGAACACACTACCTCTGTCTGTGTACCACTTGGGGTTTCCGATGAAATCCTTCACGTCATCTACGAGACTGTCGGCCACGCCCGCCCCCAGGACCACGGAGCTGAGCGGCCTGCGTCGCCGTGGAAACCCAAAGGGCCTCCACTCAGCACCCATGGCCGTGTACATCACAGTCCGCCCCTCCTCCTGCTTCAGGGCCAACTCTCTGGCTGCAAAACCAAAACATGAAGGACAGCTCAGTGACCACTCAACCGTAAAGTGAGCTCACACCAGACAAGAATGAGAGCTTCCAAATGACTAGACTCAAAATGGGCAGCATAATGATGCTTAGATTATTACTATAAGCAGTAAGTACCTTCGTTTAAGATACTGAAGAAGATCTCTCTGTCTCTGCCCAAAGCAGTGAAGGTGACGGACTCCCACGGCGTTCCTGTGTGCAGATCCACCATCTGCTTCTCTCTGGTTCGCTCCACCCTGATCCACTTCCTCCCGTACCTGCAGACACACATTTTGTATTTTTAATTAGTGAGTAAAGGTTATCTGTGTGTAGTAGGTGTATATTGGGCGTTTTACTATCTCCTCACCAGATGATATGGTTCCCAGGACTCGGGTGGAAGTCAAACTGGGTGTGCACTCTTCCGCTCTCATGCGCCAGGTAAGAGGTCTCCACGCTCAGGTGCTGGGTGTGCCGGGCATGCTTGGTGATCCAGCTGAGCAGCCAGTGATAGCTCTTGTCCCTGCTGGGGACCTCCAGGGTGATCATGTAGTGCCTGCGGAAGAAGATCGTCCCGATCTGGGCTCCTTTCCTGGCCACAGCCAGCGCTGTCCCGACCCCCACCAGTCCAAACCCAGCCCCGAAGTACGGGTTGTCTTTAAGGCTGTCGATGAGGTCCGACAGACCCATGGCGCAGAGCTCTGGATGCCTCCAGTACAATCAGAGGCTATAGCTGCTTTATCCCTTTGTAACAGGAAAGATCTGTGTGATTCTTCAGTCAGTTTGCCAATGAAGGATGACAGTCATCATCAATCAGTCTGCCTGTCTGTCTGTTTTTATCAGGTTTAGGTAGAGGCTTGCTGCCTGCCTAGTGAGGAATCTTCCAATCGATGACAGTTACGTAGTAGGTTAACTAACTACCGGTAGTTTCATGTAAGCGTATTTTCAGTCTTCGTGTTATACTTTCCATCCTTCCGTGATGAAGTTGCAATTTAATGCAAAGAAAAACGTTACGCCACGGCAGTCAATTTCACTTCAATGAACTAATAAACCTTACCAGAGTTGTAATAGTTGTCAGTTTCAGCCAGGTTTCAGCCGCGGTTTCAGCGGACAGCGACCTCTGGTACACTATCTGCTGTGTTTGGTAAATATAATTCCGACTGTGTTCGTCGGAGGGACCGCGATATTTTCGTTCCTAGTTCCTACCTAAACATTGTTTTGCTCGCAAGGTTGCTAAACTGGATAAGCTAACAAGCTTGGTAAATCATACGCGTGGTATTGTACACTGTAGTGTGTTCAGACCCAGACCCCCATAGTGAAATTAACTAACGTTAACTTGGCAGGAATTTGGATTTAATGCTAAACCGTTTTCCGACCAAAACCACAAGAAGCTAACGACGTTGTTCAAGTGATTCGAGCGAGCTAACATTATCAAACAAGTAGCGTTAGCTAATAAACTGAGTTTTTCCCACGGTCCAGACTCCAGCGTGGCTAAGGCAATGTCAGGTGAGTCGGGTATAACGGATACTTGGGGACAGTTACAACTGGGTCAGTGAGTGATGTCAGTGCTTGTTTAGGATACAAAGGGTTGCTGAAGCCTGGGCAGTAGGTCGAGATTTGTATCATAGGCATAGCCTATAGAATGGTAATGTTGTTGGATACAGTTGTGTCTGAATAACATGTATGCTGCCTGTGTAATTTATCTGTGTGCATACAACACATTATTACATATAATATGGCATAAAAAACAGGACACAAATTACAAATGTCTGCCATCGTGCCCTTTTAAATTGGTCACATTATAACCCAAATTATGTTTTTTTCTCTCCAATAGACACAATGGAGACAGTCGAGCCCCATGTCTGTGAACAATGTGGAGAAAGCCTCTCAGACAGTGGCGTGTTTGACTCTCACTCTTGTTCCAAGAGGTTGACAGCATCCACCAAAGGACAGTTGAATTACAAGTGCTCCTTATGCAGCGAGGTGTTTACCAAGCCGGGTGCACTGAAACACCACTTCCGAAGCCACGGTGGACAGAATGCACCCAAAGGTCCCTTCCCCTGCACTGAGCAAGGCTGCCAGTTCAGCAGCACAAATCGACAGGAATACCAAGCCCACCTGACATCCACACACAGTCTCACCCTTATTCCTTGCTCCTTCCGGTCCTGCAAACTGTCATTCTGCACACAAGGCGAGATGGAGAGCCACTGGCGGAACCATCTGCCCTTTAGCTGCCTTCTTTGCCAGTTTGTTACCCATCATGTAAAAGAACTGAGGGACCACTCTTTGGAGCACAGCAGTCCTCCTACTGGCCCTCACGGTAAGTTCACCCACCCAGGAATGAGATTGTGCTGTTTGACACAAACTTAAAATTGAAAGCCCCTCTTGGCCTCCAACATACTGTGTATATGTGTCATTTGTAAGCCATAGACAGTAAAAGAGATCGTCTCTTGAAGTCTTGGGGAGCAAGGTTTACTTTTTCTTGTCACGTTTTTTCTCTCTAGCAAGGAGTCTAAAACCCATATGGGCTCTAGCATCTGTCGCTAGAGTCACACAAGAAAATACAGTAGAAGACTTATGGTATAGAGAGAGTGGAGAGGGCCAGCAAAAGTATTTGGTTTCCTTACTAATGGAGGTTGCAATGGGAAAACCAGGACCTTTGCCATCTTTTATAAGGGCAATATTTTATTTGGGAGGTTGTACTGACCAGTTCTGATTATTGAAGGGGGTTTCCATTAGAAGAGAAGCAGATTTTCCATTAAAGGTTTTGCACATTTTTCCTTAGGAAATAAGATGGTGCCCACAACAACATGCACTGGTGGAAGCAAGCCGCCTCTGCTGCTCTCTGGTAGGCCAAAAAGAAAACACAAACCCAACCCAGCTTATATGTCTTCATTATCCCAAGAAGAGAATGGGGAAGAGCCTGAGAGGCAAACGCACAAGACGAAAAGAGCCAAAAAGGTGGTGGAAAAAGACAAAGCTTTAACAGTTACAACTGACACTGACACACAACCCTCCAAAGGTATGTATGTACACTTATCTGCCTGGTAATTGTCAAGTTGATTTATTATATGCATAAAATGATCAAGCACAGAGAAATGGCAAAACAATACTCCTTATTCAGGTGATATAAACTTATTCAGGTGATATAAAAAAGGCCAACTGGTCATATAAATAAATCGATTCCTACCCTGCAGCTGCTGCTGTCATAGACATTGTGATCATCATCACTGATGATGTCATAGACATTGTGACATCTGACGTCACTGATGATGTCATAGACATGATGTCACAATGTCTATGACATCAGTGATGTCATCATATATAAATTTGGCAATGTGGCCAATGTCTAGTAAAACCTAGTAATGTTACAAAGACAAAATGTAGGTTTTGTTTTTGTTAGTGTTAGGGTTATTTTTAAATCAGCCAGGGTAGTATAACAATTTGCACAAACTTTGTAACTGTTCAAATGTGTTTCATATGTTCTTGTACTATAGATTACCTGGCAGAGGATGCAGAGCACATCTATCGCACTCACACCTGCCCCAAGTGTCGGCGCTGCTTCAAGATGCGCTCCCACCTGAAGGAGCACCTCCGCTTGCATTTCCCTGACCCCAGCCTCCAGTGTTCCACCTGCAAGCGTCACTTCACCAGCAAGAGCAAGCTACGCATACATAAGCTCCGTGAGGCGGGTGAAAAAGTCCATCACTGCCACTTGTGCGAGTATTCAGCGGTGGAGCGGAATGCAATCAGCCGCCACCTTGCCAGCATGCATGCTGACCAGGCAGGGGGTGACCTAGACTCTAACATTTATCCTTGCCCCACGTGCGGCCAGAGCTTTCACCAGAGCAGGTCCCTCAAGGCTCACATGAAGACGCACAACCTCCTGCTGGATCGCGAGTCAGTGGCTTGTTTTGAAGAAGGTTGCTCCTTCCAGAGTTCGCTGCGCAAGGCACTACTGAGACACACCACCAAAGAGCACGGGGTCAAGGCGGTAGAATGCCGTCACCACGCCTGCGGTGCCATTTTCCGAAGTCAGAAGGACATGGAGGATCATCATCGGACACACCTCGCCTACCACTGCTCCCAGTGTGATTTCTCCTGCTCGAACAAGACCGTCTTCCTCCAGCACCAGAGACAAGGCCACCCGGGGAACGAGGAGCTTCGCTGTGACTTCTGCTCCTTTGTCACGTTGAACCCCGTGGAGTTTGAACAGCACATTGGACATTTGCACGCCAACGAGAAGATTTATCGCTGTTCACAGTGCAGCTACGTGACCTCGCATAAGCGTGGCTTGAAACGGCACTTGTTGATGCACAGTGGTGAGGATAGAATTGGTTTTCAATATTTTATTGGTTTATAATTGGTGCTTTACATATGAAGCACCGTACAGTCTCCATTTGCGATATAGGTCATTCCTGTGGAAACTACTAATTCTGGCTGGCATTAATTCTATCACTCCATTTCTTCTTTTTCTTCTTAAAAGGTGAGAAGCCCCACAAGTGCAGCCTCTGTGACTTCAGGTGTCGAGATGAGTCCTACCTCTCAAAACATCAGCTCACTCACTCAGACGACAAGAACTTTATGTGTGCTGAATGTGGATATGCCACTAAATGGAAGCACTATCTGAATGTGCATATGCGGAAACATGAAGGGGACCTCAGGTACAGTACTGTAGATGTTATTTATGGAAACCCTTATGTTTTTACTTATGCATTTATTTGTCCCCAACACTGTTGGGGACAAATAGAGGAGATGATCTATCAATATATTATGTATATATGTATATGTGTGTGTGTGTGTGTGTGTGTGTATATATATATATGTATATATATATATATATATATATATATATACATACATACATACATAAACATATATATATATAATATACGGTATATATATATATATATATACATACATACATAAACATATATACACATATATACGTACCTACACACACACACACACACACACACACACACACACACACACACACACACACAGTATTATGTGTGTGTGTGTGTGGGGGTGGGATGGTGCAATAGTCTTTATACAATATTTTTCTCATGGCCAATTCCTGTCTCCTCTAGGTATCAGTGTGATCAGTGCTCCTATCGTTGTCACCGCATGGATCAGCTAAACAGCCACAAGCTACGTCATCAGGCCAAATCACTCATGTGTGAGATCTGTGCTTACGCCTGCAAGCGCAAATACGAGCTTCGCAATCACATGTTGGCCAAACACTCTGGACAGATACAGCTAACTCTCTATCAGTGCAAATACTGCACATATACTACCGGCTACCGGCAAGTCCTTCAAAACCATGAGAACTGCAAACATACCAAGCTGAAAGAGTTCCGTTGCGCCCTCTGCTTCTACTCCTCTTTCAGTGGCACCAGCCTCTTTCTGCACAAGAGGAAAACCCATGGGTATGTGCCTGGGGACAAAGCATGGTTAGAAAACTATGCTGCAAAGGAGAAGGAGAGGAACTCAATTGAATTCATGCAAGACTTCTACAAGAAGCCCTCCACAGCTCATGAGCAATCTGAACAACCCACCGAAGGGCCTCCACGCTCTCCAGCTACTGAGACCCAAAGAGACTCAGCAGACCAAAACACCAATAAGGAAACTGTAGCTCGTTTGGATTCAGCAAAGATTTGTGGTGATGTTCCTCGAGAGGTTGCTGACGAAAGTATTTCAGATAGCACTCCATCTGTGAACAGTCCTGAGGAGTACTGTACTCTTGTTTTGACTACACTATCAACTACTGAATATGAAACCCCTTCTATGCAAAATGAGGTGGAAAATAGTACAAACCTAACTCCCAGGATACCCTCTTTAAATTGTAAAGGGTCTGTCACACAACAAGTAAAGACCGATATCTCTACATCTTCATGTTCATCAAAGGATGATGGTGTAGCTTTGGCAGATGAACAAAGTGACTCGGATGATAACTATGATCCACTGGATGATACAAGCCAACGAGTTGAACCTGCAAAGAGTCAGATTCAAGCATCTGACGTGGAGGATGCTGGTGGAATCATCAGTTCCTCTTATCCCTCTGGACAAAAACAGTGGTTAGAGTCTGAGAGCCGCCTGAAGGCTATGAAGAAGCATGACAAGGACCAAGCAGAAGCGATGGTTTTGGAAGGACGGGTGCAAATGCTCGTGGTGCCGAGTAAAGATGTTTATCGCTGTGACAAGTGTTCTTATGTAAGTCGTAAGGAGAGTGCGCTGAAGTACCACTGCCAGTCTATGTGCCATGGTAGGCTGAAGGGGCACACGTGCCAAGCCTGTGGGGCACAGTTCAAACAGAGGCGAGGCCTTGATAGCCACCTTGTGAAGAAGTGCCCAGCACTTAAGCGAAAAACATTTGTAGGCATAGAAACTACAGGTATGGCTGCAGCAGAAGAGAAGTCTGCTCATGGATCTAAACATCTTGATAAAGGAACAAATATGGATCAAACGGAGCTTCCACCTTTAGATAATATGATTACCAAAGATTCAGAAGACCAAGAATTACATCAACAAAGAGAGGACATATGTACATCTCATTTAACAGTAAAAGGCTTTGTTAATAAAGCAGGTAGCTCCAGTGAATCAAGAAGTCGGCAAAGCAGAATTCAGTTAAATAAGCGATTGAAAGGTAAGCTTGTGAAAAAACAAAGATTTTCTGGTAACAAACACAAAACTGGTTCATTGAAGAATGACTCCCCTTACACTCAAAAAGATGGGAAATTCATATGCAAGCGCTGCAATTTTTCATCAGTCAGGCTTGCAACAGTTGATCGCCACTACTCAACCTGCAGAAAGACTTTGAGGATCAAAGAGAATCAAATGGTGGAAGATGAAGACAGTAATGAGGCGTTTACAGCAGGGGAGGACTTTGTGGAGGAAGACAATGGAAGTCCAGTAAAAGCTTCTATGAAAAGTCAAATGTTCTCTTGTCCCAGCTGTGCGTTCAAGTGCAGTCAGAAAAGGGCATTAAACAGCCATATAAAGCGAGGCTGCCTCAAGCCGGATGAAATCCAGTGCCAAGTGTGTACATTTGTAGCCAAATCTCAGATTTCACTGGCCAATCATGTTCGGCTTGTCCATGAGAAAAACAAGTCTGCTGTTACCAAAACGAAACGTTTGCATTGTGAGCAGTGCACTTTCACCTGTAAGCAAGAACGCTGCATGGTCCAACATGTTGCACTCAAACACAAGGGTGCAAAACCCCACCGTTGCTGTTACTGCCCTTTTAGCACCACAAGGCGCCATCGCTTGGAGGAGCACGAGTCTCTCCACACTGGCGTCGGTCGCCACAGCTGCAACAAGTGCAACAAGACCTTTGGGACTATGACCAAACTGCGTCAGCACAAGACGCGCATCCACGACCGACAGCCGACGCACTTCTGCTCACTCTGCGACTTCAGCGGCTACACGCTCGACGACGTCAGGCGGCACCACCTCCGATGCCACACGGGGGAGTTGGAGCACGCGTGCGCTCACTGTGACGCTCGATTCAGCTCAGACGTGGCACTGAGGAACCACTGCAAACGTGTGCACCAGCTGCAGGCCTGTTTCTCCTGCCTGCAGTGTGACCACACCTGTAGCAGTGAGGCCACACTGAAGAGCCACCAGCACAGCAAGCACCCCCAGCTGAAGTGTACCATCTGCCAGGAGTCTTATGAGACAAAGGAAGGCCTCGAGGTGCACCAGAGAACTCACATGGCACATCAGTGCCAGCTGTGCCCGTTTGCTACCAAAACAAGGCAGGGATTGGCTCAACACCTCCTGGATGAGCACGAGCAGGGATCCCCAGAGGACAAGCCTCTCAAGTGCAGCAGCTGTGAGTTTTCCTGTCGGCATCAGCTCGTGTTGGAGCAGCACCTCCGTTCGCATGGGGGCAAACGCCTTTACAAGTGCACAGACTGCTCGTATTCCACCCGCAACAAGCAGAAGATCACGTGGCACGTTCGCATACACACCGGGGAGAAGCCTTACAGCTGTGAGCAGTGCAGTTACACCTGCACGGATCCCTCCAGGTTGAAGGTGAGCGCTTAACCTGTCACTGATGCCACTTGACTTGGAACGCTATTAATAATCACAATGCTCTAATGTGATATTGACTTTCCCTCCAAAAAGCAAAGGGAAATGATAAATTATACAATTGTGATTAAGTTGACTATATTTTCACATTGCACTATTTTTTTTTGCTGTAGTTTCACATGAGAGTTCACGTAGAGGAGAAGAAGTACCTGTGTCCAGAGTGCGGCTACAAATGCAAGTGGGCGACTCAGCTGAAGTACCACATGACCAAGCACACAGGTACGACCCAGCTGAAGTACCACATGACCAAGCACACAGGTATCAGCAAGACCAGAGGCTTGATTATTGTAATACTTTGTGAATAGGTATACTCGATTAGAGCCTTGTAAGCTGAAGAATTTGGCTTGGTTTGAAAAATCTGCAAGGGGAAAATTAATGACAGTCTCTCTTCCCTCAGTATAATTATTGTGCTTGCTGACAAGCAAGGCACAATCTTGAAATCCCACATACTTAATATTATTATTATATCTGCCAAAAAGTTCTACGACTAATAACTCCCCCAATTTTTGCGCCACATAGACATGCCAGACCTCAAAATGACCGGCTTATTGAGGACAGGTGTGCTATGACTTTGTTAAGGGTTTGTGAAAGCGGTTTGGCCGCAATTCGCCATTAAGCGCCATTTTTTCCCCCATTGACTTGCATGGGGTTTGGAAAAATCATACAAAATCTTGCAGTAAATTAGCTGTCATTCAGAAACCATAACAGCTAGAGCTACGAAACTTGGTAGGGAGGTGCACTGAGGGGTCTTTTACTATCCCCGAAAGAATTTCACCAATTGACCAGATGGTGGCGCTATAACAGCCCTCCTTACCTTTTGGTCCATAACTTTTGACCCGTAGGGTCTATCATCAAAATTCTTTTTTCCCTGCATTCCTTGGGTCGTCCCGCATCTACTCAATTCCGTCTGACTAGATTTTCCGCCATTTTGCATTTTGTCCAAAACAGTTTTTTTGCCATTTCTCCTTGAAATTTTGTCCAATCTTCACCAAACCAACGCACACATCATGTGAGGAGTGTCCTGCACAACACTGATTTGGAAGTTTAAAAAAAAAACACACCATTGCGATATACCGTAATCCACTTCCAATCTTCTGTGGGTGGGGCCTATTTCACAAAAATCGTCCAATGCTAACCAAACTTGCTACAGGTGTGGAGGGATGTACTCTGAGCCTATATCAGAAGTATTTTGTCATTTAGCCTTTAGGGGGCGCTATAGCAGCATTCAGTGCCTGTCCCTTCTAAATGGTTTTATTTTGAAGGGCGGCAGGAAGTGCAGATTCATTCTCATTATGGCCAGCCTTCCTTCTTGTATGACACTTGACACTTGTCGCACGCACGCTATTATACAGACAACAGACACACCTATGCTTGTATCTCAGTGGGTATATCACTCATGGTCTCACTCTCATTTGCATACTGTATGTTTTCAGCAGCTCCAACTCTTCTCTGTTAAAAACCAAATGCTAAAAGTGTACTGGAAACAGGAATCCGGTGAGATTTGACCAGATTAATAGAGCTAAAGAGCAGCTCTGAGCAGCAGCGTTGCATGTTGGGTAGAGCAGTGTTGCATCTTGGGTAGAGACAATGATATACACTTGTCGCCAACCATGGGAGGCCTGTCTGTTCTGTTACCTGCTGTGTTAATGTAGCATGGTAACATGTCCAGAAAACAATGAATGAACAAAATGAACTGAACCCATGGGTAAGTGTCACCACTTTGTGGTTGTTCATTTTATACAGCCAGCTGGGTTTGAAAACATAATGGAAGAGATAGCCTAGTGTGAATAGCCTAGTGTGAATGGAGGCTGTTAGCCACAACAACTGTGCCTTATAGGCTAACCTCAGCCAGCCAAAACAAACACCTTGTCCCCCTGGCGTTAGGACACACTGTTCATCAATGTTTGGGACTAGTTGCAACAAGCTAATTGAGCTAATGCTAGCGTTAGGCCAGCGTTTCTCAACTGGTGGGTAGCGTCGCGGGGCCGTTTTGATTGGGTCGCGGACTTTTACAGTACAGTACTTTTTTTTTTTTTTTTAATTCAGATTATTGAAACTGGATTAGCCTGACCAGTTTCACTTGTTTAACAAGCTGAAGCATATGCTCTGCCTGTAATTCAAGAGAACTCTGCCTTTTCATTTCATATTTAATTTTAGTTCAATTCAGATGATTGAAACTGGATTAGCATGGCCCCAGTTTAATTAAAAGTTATGACCAGTTTAACTAAAAAGCATATAGCCTGCCTGTGATTCAAGAAAAGTCTGCCTTTTATTTCATATTTCATACAGTTCAAATAAGACTTTCTGACCATGACCAGTTTGACTTGTTTAAATTTAAAAACATATAGGCCTGTAATTCAAGTCTGCCTTATTTCAATTGGTTTTTAGCCCTAGTTGCACTTCTGTTGCACTTTTTTGTTAATTTGACAGTGCATGAAGGCATTGTGTATTAAATAAATGCGCTATTTTTTGTTCAATAAATTTGAGTGGTTTAAAAAAAAATCTGAAATTTGGGTCGCGACTTCATGACAAGGAAAATAGTGGGTCCTGAGGCTACACCAGTTGAGAACCACTGCGTTAGGCGTTAGTTAGCATGCTACCCAAGCAGCTTCTCTGGCTGACTGGACACATGACAACCGATCAGCAACTCTGTAACAAAACTAAAAGGGTAACATTACTTTGGTGACCAGGGACTATTATCAGTACATTTGACTTCTTACACTAACATAATGGAAGATAGCCTACATTAGTTACTGGCTGATTAGATGCAGCCATTGATAGCTTTTCACTTGTGTGTTTGCAGCTCTGGTACGCCTGCTAGTTTTGTAAACAGTTGTTGTCGCAACCATAAACATGAATGACACTACAAGGAATACTACTTCTCTGGAGGTTATCATGTCCTATTTTCCTTGAGACAGTTGGAGACATTTACAATACATGGTAATTATTGATGCTGTAGTTTGCAGGTAATGTAGTTTTAGATTGCAGAGATTGGGCCAGCCTTTTGTGTCTCTCTAGTAGGCTACAACCGTCTGACTTCCCCACCTACCAAGTACTTCTACTCCAAAGTCCTTTTACTCACATAGGCACCCCCATAACTACTTAGTCCCCCTAGGTCCATGGGCAGGGACTTTGGAAGCCAGGCGGTGCATGGCGAGGACAGCAAGCACAATTACATTTTCGTTAGGAAATGTAGACATTCTAGTTATTATTGTGGTTCCCTTGATTTAATTGACTACGTGGCAGCATTGTCAAGCATTAAAACTGGGGCGTCCGGGTAGTGTAGCGGTAGATAAATAATGCACAAATCTGTACACATGGTAAAAGTATATCAGTGACTTCAGTTGACGCTTCAGCTTATTGGCCTAGGTGCTGTTCTGATATTCTCTGTAAAAAAAAAAAGCTTTTGGAACAATCATGTAAATTTGCTTTAGTTTAGTATGCTAAACACAAATGGCTTGTTACGAATCTTTACTCCAGTTGAAGTGAAAAGGAAAAAAAAACTTGAATAAATATTCCCCTCATCCACCTGCAGGGGAGAAGCCGTACGCCTGTGATGAGTGTGACTACCGCACCAACCGAGCGGACGCCCTGCGCGCCCACCGGGACACGCAGCACTGCGACGTGCGCTCTTACGTCTGCGAGAAATGCGGCAAGGCCTTCAAGACGCGGTTCATACTGAAGACGCACCAGCGGCAGCACAGCGACGATCGGCCGTACACCTGCGGCTTGTGCCACAAGACGTTCCGGTGGCCGGCGGGTCTCAGACATCACTACCTCTCTCACACCAAGCAGCAACCATTCAGTTGTCGCCACTGCTCCTACAGAGCCAAGCAGAAGTTCCAGGTGGTGAAGCATTTGCAGAGACACCACCCGGAAATGTCGGTGGAGCAGGGGGTGGTGAGGGACTCGGAAGCGGTCAGCCTCACCCTGAAGGAGGCCTTGCAAGGGACACTGGATGAGGGGGCAGCGGAGACGGGCAAGGAGAAGCATGTATCAACCTTGGAGGTACAGGGAGTAGAAGGGTCCAACAGAGAGGCAGTGATCAATTCAGAATGATTATTGTGCCACTGTTGAATGGAACCTCTATTTCAAAGGGTCTGATTTCGATTGCCAATGTTTTAATTGGTAATAGTGAGTGCATAGTACTACTGGGGGGGGGGGGGGGGGGGGATCTGTGATTCTGAAACCATATAGATAAGGCATATAAAGACATTTTGCATTTGAGAAGCAGGACTGCATCTTATATCTGCAAACAGGGATGTTAATTATGATTCAGATCTTATAACCTGGAATAAAGGTCCATGTTGCTCTGTTAACAACAAACACTAGAAATAAACCATTTATTCTTAACTCATGTTATGACATGCTCTCACTGCTTGTATCATGATTCCTGTAAATTATTCTTTTGCAGAATGATACTTTTTCAACTCCCCCCCCCCCCCCCCCCAAACCCCCCCCCCCCACCGTAAGATACAATCAGCCAGTAGTGGGGCGTAAATGTGAACGTTGTAATATGAGAGACAATACCCCAAAAAAACATCTGTATGTATAATAGGCAATGTGAGATAATGTGGAGTGCAAGCTATGGATTGTTTTATGTTTTCTGAAAAAATAAAAGTGACAAAATAATAAAGAATGAATGAGAAAAATCTATTGTTTCAACCATTCATAAAATGTGTTTATTGTCTATTTACAGGTCTGTATGTACACACATTTACAGTATACACAGAACATACCTAATCAAATACGCAGATTGTTATAGAATAAAATTACTCCTGCAGTTACTTTGCAGTTTACATTAAGCAACGGTGCAGAACGTTGAGCACCGTAATGGTTTAGATTTTTTTTTTTTTTTGCAAAAAAAACTGGGCCTAAACAACAGTTCAGTTAAGTACACCAGGAATTGTTCAGTTCACTGCCATTAGAGGTGAACATTTGAAGGCAAACAAGAAGAGGTCCTAGATGTGTTGACCCCTCGTGTTCCCTCATTTATATATATATTTTATACATATATATATATATATATATATATATACGATATACAGTATATATATATATATATATATTGTACATACACATAGTATGTATTACAAGTATATGGGTACAGAACTGTACCCATTAAAGATTCCAATGCAATTCTAAGTACAGGCAGACATTTCACTCTAAAATTTTAATTTACAGCTTAAATGGATAAGACTATTTAGACTTTGTTGTTCACTGTAGTTTTGACTGTCACTGCCTCTTTTTAGCTCCTGTTGATTTCATGAATTAGCCTTCAAAGTCATGTATCAACACTACTTTACTATACTGATTCAATAATTTATTTTACTGAGCAATACAGTTTGGGGTCACTGAACAAAACGGACTTGCATAAAATAGTTTTTTTCACCATTAGAGAAATCAACATGCTTATATTGTTAAAATTGCTGAAAATCTTTTCTTCGAATGGGGAAATTCTCCAATACGATTATTCCTATTTCATAGGAATCTTTGTTTAAATTGTTATTGTCATTGCTATATTATGATTATTATTATGAATAATAATAATTGTTATTCATAATAATATTATTATGTGTACGGTATATTCTCCGTATTTTAGCCTAGTAGTGTCCCAGTATCTCAACACTCAGCAAGTTCATGCATTGACAGGATTTTTTTTCCAGATTTAGAATTTGTGACCAACTCCTGCTTCATATCCTCTGCTTCAATTTCTTCATGTGAGATCAGAGATGCTGATGTTGACAAACAGGGAAGATGGAGGAATAGCTGTTCCATCTTTAGAAAGGAGATGTATATGACGATAACCTAGGAGGAAGAAAAGGGGGAGATTTGAGGATGGGTGTTTTGTCTTAACATAATGACCTTTTATGTATTAAACAAAGCCACTCAGTGAGATACGTTCATTTGCGAGTATGGATGGCATCAGTAAGGCTTAAACTTCTATCCCTGGTGGTTTCATGTTTTACACTTTTGGCTTACATCTTACATCTCAGCTTTGCGTACCTGTTTGGATGCATGTAAACGAAAGGGTGAACTGTCCAATGAAGTCGTTCCTGGAATGCTTGTCGTAGTCCTCCACCACAAAGCGAACCAGGGCCAGATCAGGGCAGTGGATGACAAAATTTAGTGTCTCGTTCCACACTGGGTTAAAACCTGCAGGCAGAGGGCAGCAGAGAGCTGATTATGGCTAACTGATGTGATTTCTTTTAGTTTATTTTTTCAGAATGTCATTGTTACTTTTCCTGCTTTTACCCATTAATGCACGTGTTTTTTAAACTTCAAAAACAATTATCTTACCATTGTTGTTGATATAACTCGTCTCTTCCTTGGCCTGGTCCTGTGGCACTCCATAGACCTCCACTCTCACCAGGGGGTCTACGATGGAGCCCTCTTTCTGGTTCACCTTAGGAAGCTGCTGCCCACTGATTACCTGATAGACACACACACACACACACACACAAATGCATGTTGGATATAAACGTAACTATACCAGTGTATACGTGTGTGTGTGTGCGCGTGTGTGTGTGTGATTTAATCTTTATACAGGGAAGGCTTGCACTGTTTTGACCCTTCCTTGATGTACAGGTCATCATATTCTTATTTCTCCCTGTATTGCTTTTACCATTTGTATTTTGGTCGACCTTACATTTTATTGATGATTTTTATGTATTTTTTATATACTAGACTAGGCATCTCGTGCGTGTACAAAGGTATTGCAAGTGGGGCGCCAATTCATTTGCAAAACATTACGATCTTCGTGATTTTTTTTTAATGGAGAATGCATTTCTCCATTGTTGAATGATACCATTATTTAATTTTCCGTCCTCCTCATTACCACTTGTGCCCTTGAGCAAGGCCCTTGGCCTTAACCTGAACCGCTCCAGTGGAGCTGAACAGTGGCCAGCAGATCAGACTGTGGTTGTTCTGGTCAGCTTCTTGAAAAAGAGATGGAAATCTCAATGTGAATACCCTGGATAAATAAAGGTTAAAAAACAGACCCTCACTGTTTCTGATTTCTGTGTGGTGCTGATGGACAGCTCCTTTGAATAAAAACTGCTCTGAGAATGCATTATTTGGCCTCCGTATTGTTTATGGTCACATGTACGCCATAAACATTTTGGAGATTTTCAAGTGGGCCTTGAATGTAGACTACCTACTGATTGTAAAGCGCTTTGGATAAAAGCGCTATATAAATGCAGGCCATTTACCATTTGCCTTGAGTCGGTGCTGCTCTAATTAACCAATATTTGTATCACCTGAATTTTGTTTGCTCTATTATTTATACTATTTATATTGTTTGTTTTTATCATTTGTCATTTGAAGCATTTATATTGTTTGTTTTTATCATTTGTCATTTGAAGCATTTTGTGACTTCTCATCTGGAAAGTGCTATATAAATAAAGTTTTACTTACTAATTTTTCAATTTTCAGCAACACCCTGCTTCAAGCACACACAGTTGCACACATTTATGATGGTGGGCTACCCCGTACAACTACAGTACAACTAATTGTGTGTGTACAGTATGTGAAGATTTAGTTTTGGACCTGGATGGATAGGCGGAGCGGCCTGTAGGCCTGCCGCTCCTCTGGTTTCTCTGGATCAAACTCCGTGTTGCTGTCCCTCATGAAGTCTGGTTTGAGGACGAAACCACAGCCTCCGTTCTGCCTGAACAGCCCATCATTCAGATCCATTTCCAGACCAGCTGTCTGGAAGTTCAGAGCCACTTGGAGAGGAAGGAACAGGGAACACAATTAGTTGCAACTGCAAGCATTATATTTTATTGTGGCTGTATAATATGATTTATTGAAAGTATTAGGCTATGCATATCCATTCTTATACTGGTGCCGGACAAGCCAAGTTTCAATCATTTTAAAGTAGGTGAGCACACAGAATTCTGCTCTACCAAAAGTTTATTCTACAAACAATATTTTTCAACCTAGATTGGTCAAAATGGTCCAATGCATATACAGGTACATACAGTATCAGTGTTCTCGTCTCAAAGCCTTGTAACTCTTGTCTTGCTGATTTTCATATTTTAACTTCAAATGAAGGATTAAGTTGTTCTATGGGTTGAAGAAATACTGACTCTTGAGAAATCTGAAAACAAGTCCTTTTGTGATTTTCAGCTGACAGCAACACCATATAGGATGCTGCTACTCTTCCATATTTGGCAAATTAAACCATGCCACACATGGCCATCTTCAAAAGGGTCCCTTGACCTCTCACCTCAAGATGAGAATGGGTTCTATGGGTACCGAGAATTCCCCCCCATGGGTGGGGGGGGGGGGCATGCAGGTTTCTACATGCAGTATAAATGTGTGAAATGGTAGGGGTGTGTGTGTGTGTGTGTGTTTTGTGTGTGTGTTGTGTGTGTTGTGTGTGTGTGTGTGTGTGTGTGTGTGTGTGTGTGTGTGTGTGTGTGTGTGTGTGTGTGTGTGTGTGTGTGTGTGTGTGTGTGTGTGTGTGTGTGTGCCTATTCTATTTGAATATTTCCACATACTGGCGCCCCTAAACAATCCTAGAATTGCATAAATTGGGTATGACTGGAAAGCTGAGACTCTTATGGGTTAAATTATCCCAAATGCATTCATTTCTGATGATGTTAGTCCCCATAGTAATCATTTCATTGTAGTGACACACAGTTCTGAGCTGCACCTCAAATTAACCAGGTCCCCAGCTTTCAGATGGTGTCTACCACTTCTCCTGTATGTGGCATACATACAGATAAACAAAAAATGGTGTCTGGTAGGGAGGGGTGGAGTAGAAGAGTTTAGAGAAATTCTTCTCGAGAATATACAGTATGATTGTATTGTTTTCTTCATAGCCTTTTATATGTTGAATAACTTGATGATATGGCGGGGGGAATGACTGTCTGCAAATTAAGCGAAGTGGTGCGAAAGCATGTGAACTAAGTGTTACACTATTGTGGTACTCAAACATATTTCCCCAAGTTTGGCAGGTCTGCATGTGTCAATGTTTAACATTGAGCAGCTGCCCCTCTAAAGGTCTCTGCAGGCTTGACATACATGCAGAGCATTTTGCAACGCGTATCGAGTATAAACTCTTAGGTAAGCATGTGATCACATCATGATTGTTTAAACATAGGCAGGTGTGGTTGAGGTGTGGTCTGTAACGTAAGTACAATGAATCAACAAACAAACCCAGTTATCAGGGTTGCCTCTAAAGAATGGTGTACGTCACTGTATAATCATGTTATCATTAAGCCAAACACTGATAAAAATACATAAGGACAGACCGAAAAGCTGATAGAGTACATAGCACAATCAAAGGTGCCTTCAATAGAAGAAAGGCTGAAAAAATAGAAACACTGAAAACTCACTTAGAGCATAATGGAGAGATTGTGTTTAGGTGATACTGTGTATCCAGCGTGCTTCTGCTGGTAAAAGTTTGCAATCAAAGTCTCCTACACGGGTGGAGGGTTCAACTTTTTCAACCAGATCCATGTCTGAATGACATGTTGGATAAAGTGTTGCTAGAGGCTAGGAGTCATCCTTGTGTTTTATTGTGCTCTTATGTTCTGTTATCCCGGTTTTCAGTTTGGTGAAATGTTTACCTACGGTATGTATAGGAGGGATCAGCCGAGCAGCATTTTGGTAAACAAACCGCGTTTCCGGGGGAAAACGGCAATGGGACCCTACAGTATGGAGCCAGCCTTGAGTGCTCACTCTAGCCCCGGCTGTGCGGTGTACATAAAAAAAACTGCGACAGATCACACAACTTTAACACGACATGCATATATTATGCATCAAACTCTTGAGCTACTTCTGCTCTCACTCAAAATGTCAAAAATATAAGCGATGTGATGTACAGTATACTTTTTGAGATATTAATGTTTGTTTGGCACAACTCATATTAGTTAACTGCTGCGGGCTTCCGCATTTCTGGGGGATTTGCTGTTGTTGTGACGTCACGCTGATTCATCCTATAGTTTGCGACAAGGACATTGACTTGCGTATATTACACCCTGTAATTATAACCCCTTCATTGTGGCACATGTTGTCAGGGTGTGCAGGTACAGTATTGGGTATTGCACTCTTCAGATCCATCGGTCGGTTGTGTGTTGTTGTTTTTTCTGGTTGGAGTCTGTCTGAGTATAAAGCCCTCTTGTAGGCTTTTATGTACTTGTACCTCTTGTGGGTTTCTTTATTGGTCTTTTTGTATACATACATGTATGTATATTTATCAGTGTTTGGCTTAATGATCACATGATTATACATTGACTTGCACAATTCTTGCATTCTAGGCAACCCTGATAACTTGGTTTTGATTAATTCTATTTAGGTTACAGATCACATAGATATAGAAAGGTGTATATATCTTTGACAGACCACACCTCTACCACACCTGCCTACTGTATTATGATTAAACAATCACTGTACAACAGCACTGTAGAACACAAGTGTGATTGCAGATAAGAGACACCATGATCACAGTGAAAAGGATTTGTAAACGAGCAGCGCAGCCTCCTCCTCACCTATCTGGCAGCCCGCGCTCCACAGCTCCTGGGGGTTGTAGTTGGAGGAGTCGGTCCTGAGGCCTTTGGGGTAGATCCTGCTCAGCTGCCTTGTGTTGTATTGCACAAAGTCCGTCCCTGAGGAGAAGGTTCACACAAGTTAGAGTGGAACACATGCAACGTATATCCATGTAGGAGGGATAAGGATAGAGTGAACTGTTTCTCCATTCTATTGCTTACAGAAGACTGCTTTAGAGCGGTCAGTACAGGAATAGATTGACAAATGATCAGAATTTGATTAAATATATCGGTAACACTTTATAACAACGGCACACTATTGAACATTAGTTAAGTATTACTAAATACTTAATTCATCATTTATAAAGCATTGTTCATACACTAGTAAGCATTAGTAATTCTTAAACGTATTGTTTTATTCCTGATAATAAGCTAATTTATAATGTATTTAACGATTGTATTTAATCTAATTTATAAATGCTTTGTAAGGCATAGATAGTACTCACTTTAGATGAGGTCACACAAAAATACTTAACTAACAGCTACTAACTACTTTACACGGGGCATGCCTATAGGGTGTGGCCAGGGGTGGTGGCCCTTGCCACACCCTGAAATCTGATTGGCTACCCCAGTTGCCACCGCAAAATCCTGAGGGCTCCAGTGTCAGCATTTTTCAAAGCCTTGGCTTAATTACAAAATTGAAAATTAAAAACTTTTTTTTAATGTAAATGCATACCTGCCAAGGCTTTGAAAAATCCTACCTAATCTCTAAAGAGGAGACTCGTGGGTACGCATAGAACACATTCCCTTGCCAAAATTTAGCCTAAATTTGGAGCGTTATTTAGCCCCCTTGCAGACTATCTAGCTAGCATGACATGGTTGATACCAATGGATGCCCTAGGTCTTCTAGTTTCATATACCAGGCTCTTCATGCTAGCTTTAAAAATGAGCCTACAGCCTCTGAAAGACAGTGATGTCAGCCGTGGATGCCAGGGGCCCCGTGCCCTCAGGATTTTGGGGTGCCACCGGGGGGCCAATCAGATTTCTAACTTGTGAAAGTAGAAAATCAACTGTAAATCCCTTTAAAGTCTCTCTCCAGGTGTTTATGGAGTAGTATCCACTGACTCATTTTCAGATTTGTTTCCTGAATTGCATGAACATACAGTACTTTGTCAGTTGCTTTGATTGAACTTCACCTGCATCCTTAGCAAGCTTCTTGGCCTTGGACTCAGAGAAAGAGGACATCTCATAGTATTTGGAGTGCAAGCGGGCATGCTCAAAGCCGTGGAAGTGGACACTCTTGCAGTAAACCACCAAGTCAGACAGCTCCTGGGACAGTTTGGACTTGGATTTCTGAGAAGCAGAGAACAAAATGCCAATGAAAATATAATGAGGATGATTTTTGAGTAATTGACAAACTAATCCAATTCCTGTCAGCTACCAATCCAAATGACATCTAGGGACAGCGGTGGCCTAATGGTAAGAAAAAGCATTTATTGGAATATACCGTAGGTTAAATGTGGGCAGGATGAGAGGATGAAAACACTCTCCCTTCCCACAACAACACTGATTCATCTACAACTGCTCCAGTGGAGCTGCTCAGTGACCAACAGGGGAAGATTGTGGCTGTACTGGACATATCCCAGTGTGGAAACCTCCATTCAAAGGTCACTGCTATAAAGATAACATGTTGTTAGTAAACTTGTCAGGTTAAATAAGGAATACTAAGTTGCATAATATGAAAAGGAGCATCAACTATTTTCCTAGAGCACCATGGACACATTTCTGATGACAACTCTCTCGTAACGGGACAAGCCCCGTCTTTTATTGTCACACGAACACCACAACACATGCATGCGGCCACAACACACTCATGCTGACGGTGGCCGGTGAAAAGTATCCTCTGCATTTAACCCATCCAGGCATGTACTTTCCTCCAGGGGACAGGCCAGGAGCAGTGGTCGCTTTCTCGTACAGCGCCCGGGGACCAACTTCGGGTGTTGTCGTCACTGGTCGGATGACGATGACGATCTGATCTTCTGCATGTTTTTAGTGGGGGGGGGTTATATACGGAGGAACCCCCTGGGGGAGCACGGGTAGAACATGCAAACTCCACACAGAGAGAAAGGCCCTTACGACGAGATACCCCACCTGGGCAGTAGGCACTGAAGATATGGGGGGAACACAACCACAGCGCCCACAGTGTCCCAGGCGAGAATCGAACTCAGGACCTTCTGACTGTGAGGCGACAGCTCTACCACTGAGCCACCGTGCCCCTAAGAATGAGCACAATGCCTCTGACAGTGTTTCCTTTCACTATCTTTCATCTTTCCCTCACATTTGTTATCTTCTTTTAAGTCTCCCTGTTTCCTGCTTCTTCTCACTATCTCCCTTTAACTCCTGTCTGTCGCCTCACTATCGTTTATGTCTCAACTCAACTTCCTGTCTCTCTCGGCTATCACTCTTCTATCACTCTTCGTTTACTCCTGTCTCGCTTCACTATCATTTTTCTCCCGCCTGTTTTCCAGCTCTCCTCACTGGTATCCACTATGAGGAAAACAAATGAAGCATCCTAAACCAGCATGGAGCGACCAGCCACAAAATAAACATCAAAAAGCACTCCTGGCTTCTTAAGCTCTTACCAATCCAACCTCCCTACCAGACACATTGGATTTTAAGGATCTTTAGGGTGAGGTAGCAGGTCAACAGTATATGCCACATAGAAGTGGTACACGTAACACATCACCTGAAGATTAATCTGAGATAGTTTAGCACTGTGTGTGTCAAGTTTTCTAGTCATAAATCTGTAAAAAAAACATTAGGCATATATTTAAAGTCCCTGGAAACCAGAAATATTTTTTTATTATTTAGCAGTTTGAGTTCATCACATCACAGGAACCTATGTTAATAAGCCACCAGCCAAATTTGAACGATGATGAACGTCGCAAAGTATATAAATTTAGGTTTGACAGTCATGGCAAAAGTCATGACAATCAATTCGATTTTAGAGTGTATTTTCTCCCGCGGACTGTGTGGGCGTGTCCCGTCTGCAGCAGGGAAATTTCCCTCTCTCTCTCTCTCTCTCTCTCTCTCTCTCTCGGAGGAGACCTCTCTCTCCGTTAAAGAGAGGGAGAGAAGGAGAGAGAGAGAAGGAAAGAGAGATGGGGTGTGTGTGTGTGTGTGTGTGTGTGTGTGTGTGTGTGTTCGCGCGTTGCTCCGCACATAGCGTACTGACAGAGAGGAAGAGATCTCTGCTCTGCCGCTGTGAGTGCACAGCGCTACTGTGCGTGTGTCAGTGTGTGTGTGCGCGCGTGCGTGCATGCGTGTGTGTGATTCGATTAAATCTTATGACGTGATAAGATCATGCATTTTAGCACCGCACGCACCGCTCTCTTCAATGAGGAAATGGAAATCCAGACTTTGTAGAAAAGTGTCGATTTTTGGGGTTAGGGTTGAAAGTAATGTAAACCACTTTCTGAGACACACAATTACTCACATAAGACCCTAAATTTAATAGTTAGAAGGTCTTTGTGGATTTTGGTTTCCAGGGACTTTAAATAGTGAAATTCAGAGTGTATAAGGCTTTAGATGGAAGCATATGAAGGCCATCCTCATAATCAATTATGTCTCAGTTGTTGCAGCCATTTTGGGGTTGATACCATTTGTTAGACAGATTTGGTGCAAAACCTTCATCATTTTTGACCACTCGGAATTGATGGAAACGGCTAAAGATCCCTCTAAGATACCACATTGACACCAAGACCTTGAGGAACACCCTAGAAAGATCCATGCTGTGATTTGGTATCAAAAACTTTTGACACTTAGATTTCTGGAAAGAAATATGTATTTATTTCTTTTTTGGGCGATTGGGGGAGGGCACTTCTGTTCTGGAAATTGCTCAGAAACCCCTTTATTGTCAATATACCTTGGAAAGCCAAACATGCCCTGAATGTCATAGGTCTCTAGTTTGTGGCTGTATAGCTCATTTTATACAGAAAGGTTGAGTTTAAAAAAATGGTTTCACGACAATGAAATGGTTACTATGGATGGAGACTAGCATCATCACATCACACATGAATACAATTGGGCTCAATGAACCCACAGGAGTCTCAGCTTTCCATACATACCCAATTTATGCAATGCCAAGACTGTTTAGTTACCCCAGTATTCAGAAATATTCAAATCGAATATGCAAAAATAACACCTTTATACTGCATGCAAAAACAGTATGGTTTTCTGCCAAAAACTGCATTGGATTAGCATAAAGTGGACATGTCAGTAAAGGGGAGAGCCCTTTGAAAATTGTCATGCATTTTTTTCTTTCGCCAAAATTTTGCCTAACTTCATAACGTTACTTGACCCCCTTCAAGACAAGCTAGCATGTCATGGATGTGTTAGATGATAGATCTTCTAGTTTCATATGATGCCAGTATCTTCACTCTAGCTTTAAAATTAGTCAGCTATAGCCTCGGATTGGTAAGATGTTAATTCATGAAAGTGGTCCTCATGTGTGAAGATTATCTGGCTGAACACTGGTTCGCGTTTGATTACGTGAGAGACATTGGAGAGAAAAGGCTTGTCATCAGTTTGAAACCCTTCTTCCATGCGAATTTTTAAATCTTATTAGTTTTTAATCTCAGTGTGCTACTCAACACCATCTGACATTCTTTATGGAAATTCATCCAAAAGTGTTGGATGCTGTCTGCCGCATTTGATATCTGGTGGATTTACCAAACTCCGGCCTACTGCCTCGGCTGTGGCCCCAGCTACCTAGCCATCACCCGGCTAGCCCAGCTACTACCAGGCTACAGCCCTGCTACCACCAGGTTCCAGCCCAGCTTCCACCAAGCTACTGCCCAGCTACCCACAGGCTACAGCCTAGCCACCACCAGGTCTCAGCCCAGCTTCCAACAGGCTAGAGCCCAGTCACCTCTAGGCTACAGCCTAGCTACCTCCAGGCTACAGCCCAGCTTTCCACCAGGCCACAGCCTAGCTACCTCCAGGCTACAGCCCAGCTTTCCACCAGGCCACAGCCTAACTACCTCCAGGCTACAGCCCAGCTTTCCACCAGGCCACAGCCTAGCTACCTCCAGGCTACAGCCCAGCTTTCCACCAGGCCACAGCCTAGCTTTCCACCAGGCCACAGCCTAGCTACCTCCAGGCTACACCCCAGCTTTCCACCAGGCCACAGCCTAGCTAAACAACACCAACTGGGAGGACTGCATGACCTGGATGAGGATCCATGATCACTTGCCGAAGCAATATCATCGCAGCAGGCCCGGTTATACGGGCCTCTGCCGGTAAGTGATCAATCCCTGCCTGAATTCCTGCCTAGCCCTAGCACTGTCTTGCTATCACACATCATTAATATTGCTCTATTGTTTTGCTGTCAACAAGACACCCGTACTGGCCACTGTTTTCTGTTTCTTTTCCCCAGAAACTCACAATCTACCCCCCCCCCCCCCTCAATCTACCCCCCCCCCCCTCAAACACACACACCCACGCTCATACGCATACATACACATACTCACACACACACATACTCACACACACACATACTCACACACACACACACACACACACACACACACACACACAATGCCTTCGATCACCTCTCCACCCTGCTGCCTGGACTGCCACCAAAAAGATGCAAGGATATCTCAGCTAGAGGAGAGAATCTCCGTGCTCCACCAGCTCAAATCTGAGGAGGATTTCCTGGACTCCTTGTTCAGAGGGTGCGTCCCGGTCCCCTCTCCATCTGCTGACCAGCTGGATCCTGACTCGGTGGTCACTGTGGGCCGTCCCATCATCACTGGCTGTGATGACTTCAACAACGAGACGACGCTCTCTTCACTAGGAGCAGCCTCCCTTGCAGATCACCAGGCCACCAAGGGTGACAGGTCTATGGTCCCGATCTGCTCTACCCCTGCCCCGACCGAGGTTCCGTGGTCATCTGTTGGCCGCGGCCGACATGGAGGCAATCCCATCTCTCGCCTCCCTCCTCAGGAAGCCATCCAGCTCTCCACCTCAAACAGGTTTTCGGCCCTAACGTCACAGGATCCTGGGTCGCCCCGCCCCCCCCTCATCCAGGCTCCCAGGCTCCCTCCTCTCCACTTTCCCCCAAAACAATCACCCCTCATCCGGCAGGCTACTTTTACGTTCACCCCCGCCCCCTCGGGCCGCTCAACATCTCACTTGTCGCCCACGAAACCGGTTCACCCCACCGAATCCCCCCCTCCACCTCAGCCCCCCCTCCCACCAAAGCATCCTGTTGCTTCCTCACCCGGTCCAGTTCTAATCCCCAAGTTTCTCACCCCGCCCTCAGTCTCCAGTTCACATCCATCCATTCAGGTATGTGATGCCCTCATAATTGGAGACTCAATTGTCAGAAACGTTGAAATATATAACTGCCAAGTCAGATGTCATCCTGGTGCAAAAACAGCAGACATTGACTATATTCTTCCTCACATTTTGTCTGACTTCACTCGTGTTGATTATTTGGTGTTACATGTTGGATCTAATGATACTCAAGCTAGTGCCTCTGAGCTGCTAAAATTAGACTTCGTGAAGCTCTTTGATAGCCTTGCCCGGACAGGCAAGGATTTCATTATATCTGGTCCACTGCCTTGTACACATAGGGGAGACTTAAAATTCAGTCGCCTTCGACAGTTGCACCTTTGGTTGAAAGGATTTTGTACCTACAATAATGTCCCCTACATCGACAACTTTTTGTTATTTTGTAATAGGCGTAACCTGTTCAACAAAGATGGTCTCCACCTTAATAGGGAGGGAGCCAGACTGCTCTCTTTAAATATGCAGCATGTTCTGGACTCACTATACTGGGTACCTCCACTATGATGTGTCCCAAGTCCAAGCCTCCCAGCCCCCCAGACCTATAATCCCACTCATTCCACCTCCCAACCTGGGCTTGGGCTACTGTTGAATTATGATTTGCCTGTTTTCTCTAATGTTATGCCTGTTCTGTCCATTGTTGATCACACTGTTTATGACTCAACTCTGCTTGATATTAAGGTTCACCCCTCTGCACAGGTCTCTTATAAAATGGGGAACTCTCTGAGCCCAGAGCCCCGCCCCTCTGCACAGGTCTCTTATAAAATGGGGAACTCTCTGAGCCCAGAGCCCCGCCCCTCTGCACAGGTCTCTTATAAAATGGGGAACTCTCTGAGCCCAGAGCCCCGCCCCTCTGCACAGGTCTCTTATAATACAGGGAACTCTCTGAGCTCAGAGCCCCGGATCCCAGATCATTTTAAAATAGTTGTTTTAAATGTTTATGGGATGCGACTTTCTCGCTGCAACTCAAGGCCGAGGGGGGCTATAAAGGGCAATCTAAAAAGTGTCCCTATCGACCTTGCCCCTTGTGTCCCCTCTATTAGCCCTATCCCTGTTAATCTGATTTCCCCACAAGAGCTCCAAACTGCTGGTGGTTTGAAGTTCTTGCACCTGAATGTCAGGAGTCTGTTGCCCAAACTGGACTTTATTAATGTGTTAATTAACGACGCTGCCCCAGACATTCTTGTTATCTCTGAGTCATGGCTTTCTGGTAGAATCCCTGACTCAGACATCTCGATAAGTGGATTTAACCTTTTTAGAATTGACAGGAAGGCAAAGGGAGGGGGAATAGTGATTTTTGTGAGAGATCATTTAGCTACTGTAGTTTTAACTGCTTCCTCTGTCCCGAAATGTTTTGAATGTATTATTTTAGATATCTGTATAGGAGGCGATGTCCACCTTGTAGTGGCCGGTGTTTATCGCCCACCTTCGGCGCCGAATTCAGCCCTGGAAGACCTCGGGGTGATTCTCTCCAAATTTACAGCGGGGGAATTAATAATACTGGGGGACCTGAACGCCGATTGGTTAACTGATTCATCCGTCAATCTGAAACACTTATGCTCAGAACTAGACTTATCTCAGCTCATTCAACACCCTACTAGGCCAAATGTAAACAATCCAGCTAAATCCACTCTCATAGACATCATCCTTACAAACAGACCAGATAAGTACCCTCAGGGAGGGGTCTTTGCCCAGGGAATTAGTGACCACTGCCCCATAGCTTGTGTCAGATTGACCAAGACTTTTAAATCAAATGGTAAGTTTATTAAAAAACGAAATTTTAAAACATTTTCTGATCAGGGCTTTTTATATGACCTTTTTTACTCTGATTTGGAGAGATTATGTTTAATCCCTGACCCTGAGTCAGTTTTAGATTACTTTTCTCATGTTTTTAATTTGATAGCAGACAAACATGCCCCCTATAAGAAGCTGAGAGTAAAGAACCGTTCTACCCCCTGGTTCACAGTGGACATCAAATCTGCCCTGCGTCTCAGAGACTCTGCCTGGGCGAAAGCCAAACTGACCGGCAAGCCCGCAGACTGGCTTCATTTTAGAAATACGAGAAATAAAACTATTGGTATAATCAGAAAAGCCAAAGCTGATTACTATTTAACCTCTTTTAGCAACTCATCAGATTTCTGGAAAACTGTCAAATCTCTCAGCTCCGCACCCACGTCTGCTCTCCCCCCCCAGATTAATGCTGCGGGTGAGATAATTTTAGATAAACTGCAGATGTGTAACACTTTTAACCACCACTTTGTCTCTGCGGGATTTTTATTTGATAGGCTCACTACCAACACGGCCCCCTCGGACCATGTTTACGACCCCGCGGTCGAGGACCTCTCCACCCCCCCCCCTTGCAGGTGAACGTTTCTCATTCAGGCCGGTGAGGCATTATGAAGTCCGCGAGGCTCTGGCAAAGCTGAACACTAAGAAGTCCACGGGCGAGGACGGCATTACACCGTTCCTCTTACGCCTTAGCGCTGACCTGATCGCAGCACCAATTGCCCACATATTTAATTTAACATTCACTACCAGCGAGATTCCATCTGTATGGAAGTCAGCTCAGATTTCCCCCCTCTTCAAAGGAGGTGACCGGAGCGAGCTGAATAACTATAGGCCCATCTCAAAACTATGCTGTCTGGCTAAAGTGCTTGAATCATTAGCAAACGTACAGCTTCGGACATTTTTAGACACGCACAATATTCTCCAGTCCCATCAATCAGGTTTTAGACCGGGACATCGCACTGTCACGGCCACATCCCTTGTTTTAAATAACATTCTGAATGGTCTAGATAGCCGACAGCACTGTGCAGCTCTCTTTGTTGATCTTTCCAAAGCGTTCGACACAGTAGACCATGCGATCTTACTAGATAAACTGTCCGCCACAGGTCTGGACGAACTCTCGGTCAGGTGGTTCTCCAGCTACCTGACCGAGAGGAAGCAGGTAGTGGTAGCCGATGGTGTTAGGTCCGACTCACTGTCCAACGGTAAAGGCGTGCCCCAAGGATCAATTTCTGGGCCTATTTTATTTACACTGTATATTAATAAAAAAAATTCTCCCGCTGGACTTTGCAATGTCCATTATTACGCGGACGATATTATTTTATACTGTTTCGGAGCGACCCCAGCTCAGGCCGTTTCAACACTTCAGATGGCTTTTGACTCATTTCAACGTCTCTATCTGACCTCAAGTTAGTCTTAAACTCTTCTAAAACAAAGTGGATGATGTTCACGAGATCTTTTTGCACCAATGTCAATCTTAGTATGCACACGCTCCAAGGCGAGCAAATTGAATCAGTAAATTCTTATAAGTACCTTGGTATCTGGTTAGACACCAGACTCTCCTTCCAGACTCATATTGAACATCTCACAAAGAAACTGAGGAGGAAGATCGGCTTTTTATATAGGAACAAATCTTGCTTTTCATTCAGTGCCAGAAAAACTGTTGTACAATCATTAATAATGTCGGTTTTTGATTATGGTGATGTTGTATACATGCATGCCTCATCTTCCATTTTGAAGTCCCTCGATGCTGTTTATCACAGTGCTCTGCGTTTTATCACAGGCGAGGCTTTTCTTACACACCATTGTACTTTGTACGAAAAGGTGGGCTGGTCCTCCCTAATGGCTCGTAGAGAAAAACACTGTCTTTTATTTATTTACAAAGCTTTAATTGGGAAACTCCCGGCATATTTGTCCTCACTTCTCATTCATAACAGTGGAGGTTATCAAACTCGCTCACAGTCCTGTATTAGACTATCTATCCCACGTGTGAGGACTGAACAAGGAAAGAGTGCTTTTGCTTTCTATGCCCCCAACAGTTGGAATAGACTTCAGGACACTCTGAAAATAGAAGCATTGATCCCTCTTGTTTCCTTTAAAACTCTTTTAGAAGGTCTCCCACATAATGGGTGCTCTTGTTTTACTTGAAAGTGGGTTTTTCACCTATTCTTAATGTTGTTTTGATTGTCTGTCTGTAACTTGAAACTTTGTGTATGTGTTCCTCTGTACCAGGCCTCTCTTGAAAATGAGAGCTTGCTCTCAAGAGATATCCCTGTATAAATAAAGGTGAAATAAAAAATAAAAATAAAATAAAATTAAAGCTGGAAAGTAATATTTTACCATGACACATAAAGCTACCTTCTCACTGGGGTTTAGGCTCTCAGCAGGTAGGTTTTCTGCAGATGGGCTCTCAGCATCACTGTTGGCCATCTCGTCCTCATCATCGCTGATCTCATCTGTCAGCGTTTCATCCAGACTTTGCTCTAGAACACCAATCTTCTTGGCTTTCAGCAAAATCTTCCCCTTCAGTTCCTATAATGAACGCACAAGAACAGGCACACAAAGGTGAGTACTTTTTCACAGTATGTGTAAGTGATAATTTCCGTATTTTCCTGAAAATCTTACTACTTCCCGGTTCCGCTCCACAACGCACAATTGCTCGATTGACATCACTGATGACATCACAATTGCTCAAGTGACATCATTGATGACATCACAATTGTTCGAGTGACATCCCTGATGACATCATTGGTCACATCACAATTGCTCACATAGACAGAGTGACGTCACTGTTGAGAAGAAATCGGCTCAAATAACACCCAAACAAAAGTGCACCCATGGCCACATCCTCTCCAGAGTCTCCACCTTAGAAATCCGTGCCCGAAGCGCCCAGATTTCCAGTATAAATAATGTACAAATAATACATTATAGACCAGGGGTTTTCAAAGTCTGAGACTGTGGGCCTCCTCCAGACAAAGCTTGGAAAAAGGAGCCCCCCTCTCTCGATTCCTGGATGCCTATGGGATCATGATTATGTTATTTGATTGCATAAACACAACAATATTGTGCCAAGATGATGTTTGATATTGCTGTCTGACATATTTCAGACTGTCCCAAATACATAAAGTGGGAAAAACAACAACATTCCATCCATTAAGCTATTCTATATGATCTCCTTTTGATAACGAATGTAATTTTTTTTTACTTCCATTCACTGAGCCTCCCCTAAAACTGCTTGGAGCCCCCTTGGGAAGGCCCGCCTCCCACTTTGAAAACCTCTGTTATAGACAGTTTGAAGGCACTGCAACAGGGTTGCATTATGGTATGGACCAGTCGGATAAAATGACACCAAACTATGATGTCACCAACCAACTTTAAGTACTTGTTCTCTTCAGAAAGCCAACTATTCATCTAGACAGTCCATCCTACTGCCAGGTAAGCACTTTGCTGTCTCGTGTTTACAGTCAAATGCAGCAATATACTGCTTTTAAGTTGACAGAATCCTCCATGGACTTCCTCACAGCATTTATCTGCCATTAATCCACATTAGCATTGATTACCATAAGTGCTCTGACTGGAAAGGAGCTTAGAAATTATACTAAAGCACTTTAGTGTATGAAGTGTGCTATACAAATAAAGCTGGCTTGCCTTGCCTATTGCTTTTACCATCAGTGATGGATAGCAAGGGATGGTTGGATGGACAGACCATTATTTTTTAAAGCCTAATGATATGGAATGAAATGGGTGTGCGACTACCTGAAATTATTTCATGCATACCGGTTCATCATTCACTCAAGGCAGGCCTGTTTATTAAAACTTCATGTTAGATCATATTATTATCATTAATAGAAGAAGGGACCTGTCAGTTACCACGGCACCATTGCCATTACGACATTACTAAATATAGTAATAAACTATAATATTGATAAACCTTTTTTGATAGCACTTATCAAAACATCTACAAACTGCTTTATAGCCAACAACTCAAAATTAGATAAAGGGCAATAAGATAAACTAAAATGTTAGATTTTAGGAACAGAAAAACAGCTTTGTTTTTAGCCTGACTAGTACCATTCAGTTTTCAGTTTATTCAGTGGGGTTTTAAGATTTTCATAACCCAGAGGTTTGTACAATTGTCTCCACCGAAAGAGAGAAACATGCAATCTTGATCAAATGAAAACCAACTATATTGGAGTTACAAAATATTCACAGGACAAGAGTGACATGAAAATGTAATACAAAAGCTCATCTGTGAAAATGTGTTTCAAGAAGTGGAGATTGAAGAGGAAATTAAAAAAAAACCCCACAGTAAGCGAAGAGGGGTCTGACCTGTGGAGAGGGCAGCTGTTGAGGCACCTGTCCATCCAGCGGGGTGCTCAGCAGTGTATCACCCAGGATGTGGGTGAGGTGCTGGGCCATGAGGGTCTGCTGCTCCACACTGCAGTGATTCTCCAGGGAGAGGATGACTGGGAAGTCTGACGCCTAACAAAACAGGAAGGAGGCCCAGACTGAATGCTCCGATAAAGAAACAAGTGCAAATTTGCATACGCAAACTTCCAAAATGCAGGATGGGCCTTCCCTACCCTGCCTTTCCACCAGCCCACCGACCTATTTTAGCCAATTGGCATGAACACACTTGACCTCCATGAACACACTTGACCTCCATGAACACACTTGACCTCCATGAACACACTTGACCTCCATGCCAAATTTCAGCCCTCTGCCCCTGCCATCCTGCATTTTGAAATGTGTCCCCCCACCGCCGCCTTTTAGCCAATAGAGAGCCGCAGGAACGAGTCCGGAAATCATCGATGCTAACGTTCCTGGTTCTTCACTGTTTTCGCCTATGGGAGTTTTGAATGGGTTTTTGGCGCAATGCTTCTAATAATCTCTCTGGGCTGACTTAATCAAACGCGAACCAGTGTTTAGTAATATCATCTTCACACACGAGCACCACTTTTATGAGTTTTGAAGCTTTTACGTGCCGTTAAAAGGGCGGCTAGCTAGCAAACGGCTAAATGAGACTACACTGTTGAGTCGATGGGGATACGTCAATAGACCCTTCTCACGGGGGCCATTGTGTGTCGAAAAGGCAGGGTAAACACAGGTGCGAGCAAAACACTAATGAGGGTTTCCAACTTCCATGATTGTAATTTGGAAACGCTCATTAGTGTTTCGCTTGCACCTGTGTTTATTCTAACTTTTCGACACAAAATGGCCCCCGTGAAAAGGGTCTATAACGTCAGTCACCACTTCAAAGGACGAACACGGAAATTATCTTTCCCTCACCTGGTTCAGCCCGTTCAGCCCAGGGTAATCAGTGCACACATCAACAACAGTCCAGGTTGAGTGCTGACGTGACGTGGAAGCCTATGCGACAGTGTGTAGTTCTGGATTAGCTTAGCTCGAGCTTTTTACTTCTAGGGCTCGCATTTACGCTACAAAACTCATGAAAGTGGTCCTCATGTGTGAAGATTATCCGACTGAACTCTGGTTCGCGTTTGATTAAGCTTGCCTTGCCCAGAGACCTTATTTGAAGCATCGCGGCAAAAACCCATTCAAAAATCCCATAGACAGAAACAGTGAAGAACCAGGAAGTCTGGGACTTCCGCGTTCTGACTACAAAAATACATCATCCCTGCGGCTCTCTATAGGCATGAACACAAACACACACCTTTATAGACACACACTTGACCTCCATGCCAAATTTCAGCCTCCTAGTGCCAAAACTGCATGTGGCCCGTGAACTAAAATGAGTTTGACACCCATGATTTAGACTGTTAGTAGGATAGTAACATAGAGATTCCAGGGGGAGGGAAGTTTACCAACTGAACTAACTGAGCCCTGTTCTTTTCTCCTACTTGTCACACAGACTCTGAGTGTGTGTGTCTAACTTGACTCCGACTTGACTCTGAGTGTGTGTGTCTAACTTGACTCTGAGTGTGTGTCTAACTTGACTCTGAGTGTGTGTGTCTAACTTGACTCTGAGTGTGTGTGTCTAACTTGACTCTGAGTGTGTGTCTAACTTGACTCTGAGTGTGTGTGTCTAACTTGACTCTGAGTGTGTGTGTCTAACTTGACTCTGAGTGTGTGTGTCTAACTTGACTCTGAGTGTGTGTCTAACTTGACTCTGAGTGTGTGTGTCTAACTTGACTCTGAGTGTGTGTCTAACTTGACTCTGAGTGTGTGTCTAACTTGACTCTGAGTGTGTGTGTCTAACTTGACTCTGAGTGTGTGTGTCTAACTTGACTCTGAGTGTGTGTCTAACTTGACTCTGAGTGTGTGTGTCTAACTTGACTCTGAGTGTGTGTGTGTCTAACTTGACTCTGAGTGTGTGTGTGTCTAACTTGACTCTGAGTGTGTGTGTCTAACTTGACTCTGAGTGTGTGTGTCTAACTTGACTCTGAGTGTGTGTGTGTGTCTAACTTGACTCTGAGTGTGTGTGTCTAACTTGACTCTGAGTGTGTGTGTGTGTGTCTAACTTGACTCTGAGTGTGTGTGTCTAACTTGACTCTGAGTGTGTGTCTAACTTGACTCTGAGTGTGTGTGTCTAACTTGACTCTGAGTGTGTGTGTCTAACTTGACTCTGAGTGTGTGTGTCTAACTTGACTGAGTGTGTGTGTGTGTCTAACTTGACTCTGAGTGTGTGTGTGTGTCTAACTTGACTCTGAGTGTGTGTGTCTAACTTGACTCTGAGTGTGTGTGTGTCTAACTTGACTCTGAGTGTGTGTGTGTCTAACTGGAAACAAAGTTGTCAGGACTTGGTGCTTTAAGGCAGAGAGTGGTGTGTAGCTCCTCCTACCTTGAAGGCGTATTCGCAGAGTGTGGCGACCACATCTTTAAAGAGGATCTTGGACGTCCAGGTGTGGCCATGATACACAACGGGCTCACCATCGCTGCCGTCCCAGCAGTCCACCTCTACACAGCGACAACCTCTCTTCAGGGCCCTGTGCACACACGCGCACACACACACGCACACACACACACACACACACACACACACACACGCACGCACGCACGCACGCACGCACGCACGCACGCACGCACACACACACACACACACACACACACACACACACACACACGCACGCACGCACGCACACACACGCACATGCGCGCACACACACATCAGGATAACTAAAAAGTCGGGGCGTCTGGATAGTGTAGAGGTAAAAGCATTCGCCTACAACCGCGGTTCAATCAGCAGAAGAGGTGGAGCAATGACTGGGACAGTAGGGGGAATAGGGGGAACGGGGGGGACTTGATAAAGATTTTTTTTTTTAAGTTAGGAAAACTGTTCATCCATGATAACCGCCAAATACAAATACATTCCTGGGTTTGGCAAAACTTTCTGTCACCATGTATTGTCCTATGTGGAAAAACACCACCACCACCACAGTATTCCAGGCAGGTTAAAACCACTTCTCCCCGGGCCCCTCATGTCAGACTATCATTACAAACACATATGTCACGGCCAAGCTTTGTTCAGAACTTTATTTTTGTTTCTAGTCCAGGTCCTCCCCAAAGATACCAAGATGTCATGCTGAATTTTGTTGAATGTAATCATCCTATTTCCTCTCTGGTATTGAGAAGATAACACTCCCCCCCAAGAGGAGGTAACTTTGGTTTTACTTTCCAAGAGGGAACACTATTGGATTCACTGCCTGATAACCCCATGGATTGAATATAATTTAGATTATGACTTGAAGTGTTTTCTGTAATGTACCTCTATGTATTGCATATTTAAGTTGTTTATGATGTTCATCTAGAGCTGAGGTTTGACTTTTTATGTATATTATGAATCTATTCTAAATAAATGTATTTTTAACAGTTTTTTAATATACTTAACCTTATTGTATGTAGAAATTGAATCTATATGTGGTATGAGACATCATGTTTTTGTTTGTTTGTTTTGAAGTGATTTGATTGGCTGTAGTTCCTGTCACTGTTTGTGAAGAGTTTTGATTCGCTGAAGGCCTCACCCTAATGGTAGAGCATGATTGTCTAATCACAATCAGATGTGTTACTAGGGCGTGGCCTACATAACATACCAGTGCCTGTGTCCTAATATTGTTGAACTTGAACTATGAACTATGAAGTATGTAGCCAGAGTGTGCGACACTTTTTTCCTACTCTAAATGCTGAATTACAGAGTCATGTGTAAAAATGGTGCACGAACACTGAGATCCCCCCCCCCCCCCCCCCCCCCCCCATTTGTTGCAATGGTGCAATCGTAATAAAATAGCATCTTGGATTTGAATATTTCACTCAATATAAGCATGCTGTAGCTTCAATGAAGTGATGGAACAAGCAGGTACAGAATATGGATGTGACATTGTCTTTCAGTTTTGGGGGGGGGCAGTTTTGTCTAACTTTGAAATTTAAGGGGAAACTCAAGATGCAAGGGGTTAAAACAGATGAATAATTTGCTAAGACCTTTGGACTGGTGTGTGCTGTGTGTAGCGGTCCTTACTGGATGTAAGCCTCCAGGCTGCTCTGCCCGCGGAGCTGGTCCTCCAGCAGGTATGTGTTGTGTGAGGAAGAGATGAAGTAGTGGCTGAGAGGCTTGCTCATGTCCTGCTGCAGAGCTCCATGCTCGGCTTTGAAGATGTCTCCCTCCTGTGAGCACAGGTACATCTGGAAGCCATCTAGCGACATGACGCCGTGCTTCTTGGCTGCACAGAGGATATAATACACATGGAGTGAACACAGGGCATGCTGCTCTGATCAAAAAACTACAAAAGGTTTTTAAACTTTTTATTCTTCCAAACACATGCACTCAACTTTCCAGCTTAAAAAAATGAAGTCGAGGGTAAACCTAGCCTACTTACGAGGGGTAAGTAGGCTTGATACCTGAGAAATTTACACACTAATCTTCAAGCAAATATAAATCTTTGTTCTCAAAAAATTTCAGTTATATAAGATGCAATACGTATGAGATATGTGTAAATCACAAAAATATGGAATTTTCAAGACAATGAACACAAAAGGTATTTTTTGTTTATATTGGTGTTTTCTTGTCTCATCTGGAGTTCACAGCTTGCACATGTTTTTTTTTTTTTTTTTTGCCACCTGCTGTGTTACTGTATTTTATGGTGATTGCAGACTCCATGCATCAGCTCCAGGTCCAGCCTAGACTTGGCTGATGGAGGCAAGTCCATGGAGAGTTAAATGGAGATTGGGTAGGGCTACCTGTTTCAGATGGCTCATAGCGGTCGATCAGCTCCTGGGCGTGCTGTGCACTGCACTCTCCCTCATGCTGCTCCTGACCCAGGAAGTTCTCCAGCTCCTCCACGCTCAACTTCTCTCCGTCTGCAGAATAGTCCTGGAACACCTTCCACACTTCGTCCCTCTGAGTCAGCATCTTATAGAAGTGGACAAACTCCTCAATTTCCAACGAGTCGCTCTCTGACTTGTCTGCCATCTGTGGACCAAAAATGAAGACGTTTGCATTCGGTACATTGTTTGTTGATAAAGATGGAGTCAATTTTTAAAACGGTCCCATTTTATGCTAATTCTAGCTGTTAAAACATGTCACATCGGCCTTTAAAACAAAGTTATGAATTCAGTTGGAAAAAATAATAAATCAAATCCAGGCTCTGTGGGACTTCTCTATCCGCTCTGTCTCTCCCCTCATTAACTATACTATAACTAAATTATTAACCTCTGATAAGATGATCTTTTAGGATAGATCAATCTTTGGTGCAGTTGATTTTTTTCTGGACATTTTTCCATGCTATGTAATGCAGCTATGCTACAGACAACAAGGTTCGGTCTTCCACATTCAGTTGGTGGGGGCAGTGCTGTAAACTTTGTTACTTTGTGATATCACAAAGTTCTGGAAGTCGAAACGACTTGTTTGTTGGCATGTTTTCCTTACATGACTGCTGTGGATGTATCTGAGGACCAGGTGTCTTGAGACTTCCACAATGTTCATATAGCACGCCTAAGTCCTTTATAATCACAGAGGCAAGGGAAGTCTTATCACATGCTAGTTTACCAAAAACTCAACTTTTCCTTGTTTGTGAATTATTTTTCTCACATAACCTAGGTAGGCCCAAGATCGACCAACAAGAACCCTGCCTAATGCTTAGTTCTCGGGAGAAAGCAAAATTCAGCACTGCACTCTTTTTTGTGTTGCCAGTAGGTGGCGCTATGACTATGCGTGTAAAATGTCAACATAAGAAAAGCAGGTTGACATTCCACAGGTCTCCCAGTCCTTGCAGCTGCAGTCTAAGATGTGAAAAGCTTACCGTGAAGAGATGGAAAGCATGCTCCTCATTCATGTCCACGTTCATCATCTTCAGCAGCTTCCGCACCTCTTTGAAGTTCATCCTCCCATCCTTGTTTTTGTCAGCTTTCTGAAACCAGTCCCAGACCCACCTGAGAGCTGGCTGAGGGAAACTCTGGCTCACAACAAGTGTTGTTTCATCAAATACAATTATCAGTTAATATCAGCCGCAATAAGTTTCCTAATAATTGAAGAGCTCTAGCCTATTCCTAACCTGACTCCGCCAGATGGGGCGGTATTGAGAAATCTCCATTCTCCACCATTTGGAAAATCATTATTGAATTAAAATAAAACACAGTACCGAGTATTAATGAAGATTTTAGCTATCTTTAGACCAACTACGTAACAATTTAGTTGATATAATCACACTATTGAGCAAAGAGGAAAGTCTTCAAATATATTTACTTTGTTATGCTTCATAATAAATACTGCTTAATTCTGATCATAAGTTATTCTTGCTTGAATCTGTTATCCTACAAATCTCTTAAGACATTTTGTGTTCTGGGGCATCCCGGTGGCTCACCTGGTACCACAAAGGCTTAGTCCTTCGTGCGCCCGACCCGTGGTCCCTTGCTGCATGTCATCCCCCCTCTCTCCCCACCCCCCCTGTCTGCCCACTGCCCTGTCAATTAAAGGCAAAATGCCTTTAAAAAGGCAAAAAATCGAAAATCAATAAAAACGCTCTGTTCTGTGAAAATGAACCAAACTAGCAAGACACATTTTTGTCTTTCTCTCTAATTTGCTATGAGAGAATACTAAAACTGTTGCTCCTAAAAAAAAGTGGGGAAAAAGTTTAAGGATACTGGTCCAGCCTCTCCTTCTCATCCATGGTTTCAGCCTTGTGAATGAGCTTGCGGACGCCCCTCACCCAGGCCTGCGCCTCCCCTGGGGACTCGGCCACCAGGTCCAGGTTGCCTTGGCGGCCGTGAAACACCAGGGTGAAGCAGAGGTCGGCGGGGAACTCCTCCGAGATGCTCAGCAGGACCTCCGACTGGTGGCCCTCACGCACAGCCTCCACCTCACTCACTGAGACTGAAGAGTATTGTCATTGTGTTACAGGTCTGTTTTAATCAGGGCCGGATCGACCATATGGGCAACATGGGCAGGTGCCCAGGGGTTCCTGGGGCTGCTAATTTGGCCTTGGTTTTAATCATATCATTTATTTCTATGGAGATGAATCTTATGACTGAAGAGATTACACGAACCGAAGGTTAATATGTCCGTACAATACACAAACATCTGCATAGCTGTACTCACAAGTGGAGTGGCCCATCCCCGCCCATCTGGACTTGTACCAGATAGTCACGCGGTCTTCCAGGAGGCGGAAATGTCGTTGCTTCTTCCACGAGCGTGACTTGACTTTCCTCAGAGTCGAGCCTACCATCATCACTTTGAGGTCCGGGTCGTCTTGGAGACCTGAGCAGAGGGGAAGGGTCAAGTGAAAAGGTCAAAGGCCATGATAATGGCATGCTTTGTTGATTAAATGGAAGAACGCAGGTAGTGAAGGGTCATAGCTAGAAGGTATCCGCATTTGGTTAAGGAAACGATCACACAGAATATTATAATAAAAGGCATAGAGGCACAATGGGGAAAAAAATAAAGTCTTTGTTGACTACCTAGATCAGTGGTTCCCAACCTTTTCCAACTCAGGGCCCACTTTTATGTCTCAAAAATGTTCGCGGCCCACCTCCGACCCCATAAATACAAAGGCCATATAATGCGTTCTCAGAGCACTTTTTTATTGAAAATTGAACATAAAGGACTGAACTGAATACAGGAGAAACATGTTGGAAGCTCCACAGTCACTAACACAGCACCTGTAACATGTTGCAACACCTTCAGTATTACAGTTTTCAAGGAGCTGTCCACACACACACACACATACACACACACACACACACACACACACACACACGCACACACACACACACACACGCACACACACACACACACACACCAATCATTCAAGGAGCTGTCCATCAGCACCACACAGATGTCAGAAATGACAAGCAAGGGGCTGTCTGTAACAGGCTAATTAACAAATGATTAATAAATAACGGTATCCTTCAACAATGGAAAAATGCATTCTCATAACAATTTGACATCCAATATCAGATCCAAACAAAATCCAAATATCAGAAGAAAGCCCATTAAATCCATAGGGTTACAAATAAACACAAACCCAATATAAAGATGATGTAAAGATGAAACTTCAATTCAAGCAAAAGCAATAACATCAAAGAAACAAAAATCATACTTTTTCAAGTATGATTTTTCAAAATCTTTCAAAAAATTTTTTTTTTTTTTTTTTTTTTTTTTTTCAAAAATCATACTTTTTTGGAAATGATTTGGCGGCCCACTTGCAATACCTTCGCGGCCCACCAGGGGGCCGCGGACCACAGGTTGGGAATCACTGACCTAGATAATGAACAAAGACTAAATTATGAGGGTAAAGTAAAGTAAGCCTCTATCTTTGGACCTTAGATATTAAGGGCAGTTTATACAGCGATTTATGATGGTCGCCACCTACTATAATCATATTCTATCATTGTTGATGATAGAATATGATCATGGTCGGTGGCGACCATCATAAAATCGCTGTACTATAAACTGCCCTTTAGATTGTTATTTCTGTTTGTATTGTTTATTGCCTGTTCTGAAGACCACCTGTCATCCAATCTATGATCAAATATAGACATTTTTGACCATTGGACAAATGTAGGACTTGTATTTTTCTAGCTACATTTACTACTGTTACTGTAATTGACTAGCTTTTCAATGTAGGCTACTTGTAACTTTTTGAGTAGCCTATTTCTAAAGTCAGTAATTTTTGTGCCGAATTATTTAGGCTACTTCTACATTTCTGCATTTGTTGAATTTGTTCAGTTATTTCTCTCTTTCTTGCTCCATGCCCCCACCCCCTTTATTTCTTCTTTTCACTCAGAACGTCCATCTATTACTCAATACCACAAACAAATGAAAATATGTTGTAATAATGGATTTATTGCTACAAAGTCATATATCCGGTCCATGCCCAAATCAAGGCTCCCCACTCAGCTATGTGTTTGCCAGTAACGCTCAATCTCTGTCCTGTTTACCCCAGTGTATTTCATCCCCAGTGTTTTCTTGTCGTTCTGTCTAACATACTTATTTTTATTTTGGTTCTGTTATCTTCCTGCACATTGTGTAACTTAATACTACATTAAACAATAGCAACTCTGTGGTACTGCCAGTGAATAACATCCTAGGACATAAAAGGAATCAACTTTCTTGCCAATCCCAAAAGTACAAAGATATTAAATCCCCCGAAGGAAAGTAAGATCAGACATTTTGTTCAACAAGAAACTTGCAGAGGCAGAATCTTGGAAACTGACAGTCAAATGAATTAGTCAATCTTACCTGCATAATAACTCGATATATAGGCTATCATAGTTAACAGAACCATATGAAAAGACTTTTCTTGCAATATTTATAGTGCCAAAACAGATCCCCCCTCATTCACACACTTTTCTCAGATCTATCAAACTCCCCATTCACATATCATCCACGGTGGTGATTTCAACATACGGTAGTATTGGATCCATTTATAGACCGCTCATTAACCTCCTGTAATAAGTTCCACCATTCTCCATCCCTCCAGGCTACATGTCAGATGAACCCCAGCAATATTCATATTACTCACCCTATAAACCCTACTCCCATTCACCTTATGCAGAAGAGACCTTATGCAGAGAGACTAACAGGAAGTGTAAATACAATCGGAAGTTCCGATTGTATTTACACTTCCTGTGACTCATATAGTCTGACTCATAATGTGAGTCAAACTAGGTTTGACCAGGTGAGTCAGACTAGTTTGAGCAGGTAAAACAGCCGGCGTTTTGAACAGGAAGTCGTGATACAATGGGTCAAGTGATCGGGGCTGCATAAGGTGAATAGACTACTTCCTCAATAATATTCTGTTACACACAAACTAACTGACCCTCTCATTCATAGCATAATCATTTAATTTCATTAGGCTAGTATAGGGCTAATCTCCTAACAGGCCATCAACCACATCCTGCCCAGATGGCACTTCAATTATAGCTCATTACTCAAAGATGTAAACTTTGTCATAAACTGTCTGACATCAGATTACTGCAACCTGTTTCTCACCAACCCTGTTCATTTACATAGTAGAAAATATATAAACATAATTTCATAGTTCTGTCAACAGTGTGCATTTTCAGTTTGTGTGAATGATTTACTCACGTGAACTTTGATGAGAATCCATCGCTATCCTTGACACATGCCAATGGGAATTTGCTGCAAAAAAGGAACCAGACATCGACATGAATTGTTGCCAGATGCTTTGAAATCAAGAAAAAAATAATTAATGCAAAAGCGAACTGTCCATTCAACCAGCACAGCAAATCCTCATGCTGCCCTCAGAAGACATTTCAATCAATATTGAATGCACATCTGCATACAGCGGAGTCAATCTTCTCTTATAGGCTATATCGATAGTGACAGACAATCTCTGTTTGATGATGGTGGAGCTGGAGGATAACGGTTGACAGTTTGCGGTTGACTAGCTAGCTTTAGTCGACACGGACACGAGCTATGAATACGATGTCGTTGACATTGACAGCTGTCCGTGTAAATTCAATGATGATCTGTTGATGTCTGTTATCTGTTTCGCTTACAAGCACTTCAGGATCTGGGGGTACAGTACAAGCTCTCAGTAAAACGATTCAGATTCAATATCAAAGAAAATCATAATCAAAGGAAACAATACTACTGTAGGCTACTAGGCTTATTTTGCTTAATATTGCATTTACTACTGTTTATTTTATGCTATGTGTGTTCTGTGAGCGAGCTACTGTAACTTGTCCCAATTTCCCCCCCCGGGGATCATTAAAGTCTTTCTGATTCTGATTCTGATTCTGATTTATGTCTAGCTCGATAAGTTAACGCTATGAGGATTGTCTAACCTTGACCAGGATTGATTGACTTGTGCTGCTATTACAAATCGCACAGACACTGATATCAGTTAGGCTGCTATAGTCTAGCCTACATTAATATTTAGAGGTTAACATTTAACAGTCACACACACTCACCTGGGGGATACAAGCTCCGAGCTTGAAGCTCGGTCTGCCCCCCCCAGTGATGTGCTTTATAGTCTTATACCTTGGATAGGCCTACTGTGTAGCCTAGTAATACCTAAATATGAAATATAAAATAACAGCATAAAATAACACAAATAATAGCCTACACCACATTGGGAACCACTGATTTAGGATATTTCTACTGTAGGCCTTTATTACAATCATTTCTCAAAGGACTGTATAACCAGCGGTGCCTCAGGAGGTCCCTGAAGATCATCAAAGACACAAACCATCCCCACAACAGCCTGTTCTCCCTGTTACCCTCAGGGAGGAGATACAGGGTTCCAAAAGCACGCACAAATCGCTTGAGGAACAGTTTCTTCCCGCAGGCCACGAGACTCCTTAACATACACAATAGTGTAGTAGTCGTACCGTACCGTACTGCAGCTGCTACCATTACGTATGCCTAATGTTTAATTGTATGTTTAATAAGGTACATGCTATTTGCACCTGTATGTCAAATACGTCGAATTTAAAATGTTTAAGCACATCTAACCTATGCCTAATGTTTAATTGTATGTTTAATAAGGTACATGCTATTTGCACCTGTATGTCAAATACGTCGAATTTAAAATGTTTAAGCACGTCTAACGTATGCACATGACATGTGCACCCATGTGCAGTGAATATGCCACTGTCTCGGACGTGTCTTATCACTATACTGCCTTATTGCCTATTGCTGCTCATTATTGCTTATTGTTGCCTATTGCTTATTGCCTTGTTGCTTATTGTTGTTGCACGCACATGCCTTGTTATATTTGTACTATGTTGTAAACGGAGTCCACAGCACAAGAATTTCACACGTGATACTTGTACCATGGAGTGACAATAAAAATCTTGAATCTTGAATCTTGACTGATCGATAATCAACCATAGAACAGAATGGGATAGGACAAACCAAGTAGCAGAACAAATCACAAGACACACAATAGCAGATTTTTGCAAAATCGAACAGCCTATATTCCACTGTATATGAATCTCTCAGCACCACCAGCCTTAGATACTCAATAGATAGGCTACAAGGGAAAACCTCCAAGAAAACACACAGGCAAACACACCTTGCCCACACAGATTTCCACAGCTGCTCCAGGGATTGAACTGTACCTTTCCATCACTTCATTCTCTCTATCATTCTCCTGTGCCTCGTAAAACTATCATGATTATTGGGCAGCAGGGTGGTATAGGGAGTGAGTGCGTGTGTGTGTGTGTGTGTGTGTGTGTGTGTGTGTGACCTTAACTGAAACACTGAATTATCAATCACTGACATCATCTACAAATGTGAAGTTATCCTGCCCTCACTAGTGTTGAGGTTGACTAGTTTGGCAGATGGTTCTCCAATAAAAGTCCAAGAGGCCGTTTGGGATGTTTACTGAAAAGGGCACTGTAAAACTGAAATAAAAATAAAAATAACAGTGTCTCAATGTGTCTGATTTCTTCACTTACTCTACATACGGAACAAAAACAAGTAGGCCTACGTTAAATACACACAACACAAATAAACATAAGTTGATTAGCTGGTGTAGCTGTTATTACATTCAGTGAACTGGTAAGTATTAGCTTGTATGCGGGATATAACCTGACGCTGATCTGATCTCACGATCTCCAGCTGCCTTGCAAGGTTATGCAGGTTACAAGTCAAAGAATAATCTAGGTAAGTATCAGGCACTGTAAGTATCAAAGGGGAGTATTACAGAAGGGTAAGTATCTAAAAACAAAATGATAATTATTACTTACAGACATACTGTGTGTTGTTTAGAGATTAGGAAGATTGAACAACAGAAAAGAAAAAAACAGCAGTTGGCAATGCACTTGGCACTGTTACTATGGAAATCAAACTCTAAGGCAAGTCTAGAGACAGCACATTCCATCAGTTATCTTAAAGGGCCACACTCCCTGCCTGGTCGAGGCAGCTATCACAGAAGTTTTAACTGTCAATTCCCAAAACACAAGTAGACGTGCAGGTTCTCTGCCATTGTCACTGCTCTAGCTGCTACTGTATATCCAAGATATACAATCACATTGATCTGCCCACTCCATCATTCGTGGCCCATTCATTAACTAGAGAGCATGGCAGTTAGTGCAGTGTGTGAGCAGCTGTCTGACTGGAGACTCAGCAGTTTTCTCTTCTGCGTTTCAAGCTGAAACACTTGGAACAGACATAGAACTGGTGGAATTTCAAAGGAGTTCACATGTTACTGCGTACATGCTTACTTACAGTACATGTCATCACAATGGTATGTGGAGATTATCATTTCTTATTCTGTCATTCAATTCAGCAAACACATGCCACTGAAAAGAAAATCCAGCAAATGGATGCTTCTATCCAATGCACTTTTTGTCACTTTTTAGGATGTGTGACCAACATGGGAGCCCATTGAGCTATACAGGACCATGGCTTTTGGGGGATCAATTGAATTGTCTCAATGGAAATACATCTTAGGTAGCAAAGCTCAAATGGAGCAAGATAACCTAATAAACCTAATAAACGAATCAATTGTTTCTTAAGACACAGACTTTGAAATGTATGGATATCGTGAAACTTAGAACTGCACTAATAATGTTTAAAGCAAGGAATAATGTACTGCCAAGTAACATACAAAAACTGTTCATGGATAGAGAGGGAAGGTATGAGTTAAGAGGGAAATTTAATCTAAAACAACCTTATGTACGCACTACCCTTAAAAGCTTGTGTGTTTCAGTTTGTGGGGTAACCCAGTGGAATGGTTTAGATGAGGAAACTAAAAGGAGTAAGAACATTGTATTGTTCAAAAACAGATATAAGAAAACACTAATTGATAAGCAGGCCTACAAAACTGAGGATCACTAAAGTGTATTTTGTTTTCTTTAAAAAAAAAATATTATTTGTTTTTTCTTTATTCTATTTTTATTTTAACATTGTAAGTCAGATATTTGTTATGATATTGTGAAGAAAGGGGCAGGACTAGATAAGCATTTGCTTCCTTCTGCTCCTTCTCAAACTCAATTGTTTTGCTTTTTTGAGGACATTTGTTAGATTCAAATGTTTATGTTTTGTGTTTTATCCTTTTTATTGTATTTTACATGGTTGATTGTTTGAGAAAAAATAAACTCAACTCAACTCAACTCAACCGCAGTGCACCCATGGTCATAACCAGTAACTGCTGTTATCTCGGTTATTCACGGGTAAATGTGGAACAAACACTTCCTGAAAGTGAGACTTTCCCAAAGGCTGTATCCCAGTATTCCTGTCTGACAGCTAGCCTTTCCTTACATTGTCTCTTGAAACATTTGATCTCTTCTTCTGACCAGTGTGCTTTGAGGGGGTTCAGTTCTCCACGTTTCACAACCCCCTCCCAGCCTCCTCCATCATGCAGTTTATTGTTGTCATTAACATAATTTGCAGGTACATTATCCAAACAGTGCATAAAACACAAAAACACAATCAACATTTACATAATTACAAACTTAGTACAAGGTCAGTGTAGGAACTTTAAAACATATTTCGGGGGCAACTCTTGCCCCCACTGTCTGCTGGGTGTGTGTTAGAGATGGAATTGGAAATTCAATGAATTGAATGAAAATAAAATTATCGAAATCTTGGGGGCAATTTTTGCCCCTGGATCATGTGTTTTAGGGGCATTCTGAGATTTCTTGGGGCATTTTTTCCCTCCTTGCCCCTGCCTAAATTCCTACACTGACTGAGGTAATTGTAACTGTGGCATAGTAAACATGGCAGTAGTGCAAAAAAGAGCAGTGTGTGTGTGTGTGTGTGTGTGTGTGTGTGTGTGTGTGTGTGTGTGTGTGTGTGTGTGTGTGTGTGTGTGTGTGTGTGTGTGTGTTTAGGGTTCAGGGTGGGTGGGGTGGGGGAGGTTACTAAGAGTTCCCATTGCAATACAGGGAATGCTTTCATATTTATTTCACAATTTGTTCTAACACCACTGCTGTGAAGGAGGACTGACCAGTGCTTATTTTCCTTGGCTCCTCCCTCCATAAATTACCTGTTATTATATGAATGACTTGCACGCTTTTAGGTTTAGTGGCTCCACTGAAGAGCCATGTCTAAAGGCATGTTTCTGTCCCACTGAAGAGCCATGCCTAAAGGCATGTTTCTGTCCCACTGAAGAGCCATGTCTAAAGACATGCCTCTGTCCCGTTAACCACACCCTCCTTCATACTTTAGTTCAGAAGTTGCAGACTGAGCAGCGAGTGGATCAAGTTATGTTGTTTTATTTCTGGGGCTGTGATGAAGTCTCTTGGACAGACACTCTCTTCAGGCGCAAATGAGTCACACAAGGCCACATCTTCAGGGAATTTACTGACCGCACACACACACACACACACACGCATGTGTGCGCACACACACACACACACACACACACACACACACACACACACACACACACACACACACACACACACACACACACACAGGCACACACCCATGACTCATGGCCAAATCTGACATGACGGAAAGCTAAATCTGGAATAAACAATTGAGCTATGAAGAGCAACAGCCTCATGCTTGTATGCCTTAAGTTTACAGTTCCAGCATACATCCATTTCATTCACTATAGGAATATCACCACAGTGTGGTGGGATTTGTGCTCTCCTGGGTTTTTACCCCAGACTGTTTCTTTGCCACACAGTGATGTGGAGAAATGAAGACGTAAACAGGCACAGTCCAATAAAATCCATAAGGCTGAAGAGGGGGTTTTGTGCACAGCAAATTGGAAACAGAGCACAACCATGAGACATTCCAGCACCAACCATGAGTAGAGATAATAGAGCCAGCACTGGAGCATTGCTAAAGACTGAAAAGAAGGACTCAGATTGACTAAACTTTGAATATTGTAAATATGTTTTAAAAGATTGATACTTACCCAAACTACACCTTTCCCCAGGGATCTTGCTCTGGCTTGGCTGAGGGAACAAACGTTGCAGATTCCCAGAGGTGCGTGCGCTCTAGGGAGCTCTCCCACGGAGGGCCTCAGATATTTGGGGGGTGGGGGCAGGGCCAGCACCCTGGACAACCGGCCTGAAGAGAGATCCAGTCCGGAGAGATGTGTACAGTATATCAGGCTGGCTCCAGACTCAGGGAGTGCCCAGGGACTGCTGGCCTCACACAGGGCCTTTAAAGACTGGGAGTGTCCAAGGGGAAAGTGTGGCTCAGCCTCCTTCCTCGCCAGTCTGTCCACTGTTCCTGCTGGCTCTGGGAAACATGATTCATAGTCAACACTGCTGCACGCTGCTGCACTCACTCCCCCTCCTCCTCCTGCCTTCCTTCCTCTGCTGCCACTCCCTTTACCCCGCTATCCGCAGGCCCTCGGCGCATCTGGTGAAGATTACGCTCGCAGGCTGCTTCTCTCTCTCTCTCTCTCTCTGCCTTTAACCATTACATGCTTCTGTCTCTCATCCATCGAGTGATTACAGATTCTCCCTTGTCCTGAGCTGAGGGCAGCGTCTCAGACTCTCTGTAATTCAGACCAAATCTGTATTCTCCTGACTGGCAGATATCAGAGCGCAGCCATATGAGTCAGATTATGCTACGTGAACAGACTGTACTGCAGGACATTGGCTACGTGGTTCCCTGGATACAACCGACATTGCCAATTACATTTTTTATTATTCCTTAGCTGTCCAGTTTAAAAAGCATCTGTCTGAGAATGCAACAGTTAATTAATTTTGAACTTTATGGATTGGCATAATTATATATATATATACCAATCTCTCTCTCTCTCTCTCTCTCTCTCTCTCTATATATATATAATATAATTAAGCAATATAGCATGAGAGCTAGTGTGTTGTGGCAAATATATCCCGCTGATCAGTTGTTAGCCGAGTGGGATAACAACTGATCAGCGGGATATATGCCACAACACACGCTGCTCGAGTGCTATATTGCTTTTATAAAACGGTTTCCAAGTATGATAATATAAATATAATAATAATACTATAAGTCCAACTGGCATGGTATTCTGATAGTCAGTTGAAACACTACTGTAAGGCGGGACCTCTAGCAAGAAGATAGACCTGGAGCACAGCGCTGCATTCTCAGCGCTTGCTGAGAAGCTGAGTGCTTTCTGCAAAGCCCGACACCAACTAACGTTACGGGGTTAAATGCGGGGTTAACAGCCTTTTTTTTTTTGCAAAGAAGACATTAGCCCGCATCTATTCTTGTACAAAACATAATTTTCTGCAAAGTATTAGTAAAGTTATAAGCGAAGATCGATTCACAAGGATCTGACAGCTGTCTCCGCCATTTGTTTTTTTTTAGGTAACCAAAGGCTTTTAGTAAGAGAGTTGCCATGGCAACGGGTTATTGGAGTGGGTTATTGGATTTATACAATGGCTGTGAACCAATCAGATTGCTTGATTTGAGAGAGCCGTTTTATAAATATTTATATATTATAATCTTATTTATAAGAAAGATTATTTTGGGGGCATTTTTTCCTTTTAGTTGAGGCCAGTATGTGCTCCACAGTGACAGGAAAGTAGGGAGGGAGGGGAGGACATGCAGCAAATGAACGCAGGTCGGATTTGAACCCGGGTCGGCTGTGTGAGTACGCGTTCCACCAGGTGAGCCACCTGGATTGGTATCATTTTAACATGCAAGCAAATCAAGGGTGAATATCACTAGCTTATTCTAACAATGTGGAGTTTTGAATCCCACACATTATTTTGGTGAGTTCTCATCCTAATGTACTCCATTCCATTGAAAGGTTCACTGGGACAAGCTTATGACTTTAGCTGGCTCTTTCCTACCAACAGGAAGATAGAAAAAAAATGGATGCTGCGCATTCACTGCTCCCATGGGGGTCAGAAATGGGATTGTTCACAAATGGAAGGCTTGAGCATAGATAGACGTTTCCACAATGAGCAGCCGTCCCGTCTGCATGTCTACTGGGATCATAATGGAGCCAATCTGCTAATGTACCAGACAGGAAAAGGAAATCTAGACTGATCGGGTTGTTTACTCAGCACTCAGGTAAGCACATCTCAACCACTTTCTCATTCAGTCAGCTGAGAGTTCCCCTCATGAAAAATGACACTACATTCGGACAAGAGGGAGTTCAAGCTGTAATTAGATTCTGATTTGGTGGTTGATCTAGTGACCCAAGACTTGAATGATGCTGATAAACGTTAAGTGTAACTGTATAAGGAACACAGTTGTAATACAACCCCCTCGCCCCGTTTTTTTATTTTCTTTTTAACAAAATTGCTATGCCAGGAATTCCAAAATGCATGAAGTTTAGGATATTTTTTGTTTGAGACCAAAGTATACCATGGAATGGAAATCGTAGGAAAGTGTTGGCAAAAAGTAAAATAAAATGTGTACGGCTGGTATTTTACTGTATGGGAAGAATGCATTCAATAAGACATTTAATCTTAAAACTATAATTTCAGGAAAATGTTATTTGAATTAGGTCCAACATGCAAAACATTTGCTTTGGGGAATTTCTTTTGGTCACGGCTTTCAAAATGATTCCCATTCCGTCTTTCTTGTGATCAAAAGCCAAACTGCTGCTGGGGTGCAAGGTGGTCTAGACTTAATACCTCCACAATGTGGAATATCCAGTTTAATTATGGATGACAGTTGAGTCCAGTTCCTGAGGTTTCACCAAAGATCAGGGATAGTGAAAAAGGTGACAGATAGAGCTTGTGGAGTTGACGTCACGCATTGTACCCAGCATAGAGGTTGTCAGCCATGTACTGTATGTGGATAACAAGAAGTCCACTAATGTCTCCGCTTCAGGTATTCAACAAACATGACGCTCCTCCCGTCCCAACATGCAAAACGGAGCGACTTAACTCTGCAAGCTCTATACCAGGGTGGACACAAAACCATTCACTTAAGTGCCCTACTTTGTCACCTAAAGGTGGACTGGTTTGCAGCCCCGAAAGATAGAAATAAACTCATGTTACTGGGCCACCAAAATCACTGCCAGTAAATACACAAGTCACTCACTGACTACACAGATATACACACAGTCCATTATATGTGCAGAGGTTATCATTCTGCATGGGCTCGGCAAGAAAAGGGACACAACAGCCAAATAGCACATTCAAAACAAATCTTATTTGAAATCCAAGAGGCAAAGGTAACAGTTATTGCGTTGTTGTGGAATGTTACAGCAAGTCAGGGTGCAACTCCAAAGAAGGGGAAAAAAGAAAATAATTTCAGTTCCGATCCTGGCCTCATCTCCACAGGTGAAGTACTGGCAGTAAAGTTGATGGAAAAACAATCCAACTATCCAAAAGCAGAACATATCTACTTCTATCAGACAGACAGTCCTAGCACCACGGTGTTTTGGCATTCATACCAAATGAGACAGTGATGACAGCGTGTATGTGTGTGTGTCTTTGCGTGTGTATACAGTGTAAGCGCACACTCTGTCCACATCACTGAGTGGCCAGTGGAATGCCCCTGGCATCGGTGACCTGGCCCTCCTGCAGGTTCTTGACCAGCTGGGCCAGCCAGCGCTTGGTGGTGGTGTCGTCCTTCAACACCTGGGCAAAGGTGCTGTCCTTCAGCTGGTCAGGCAGACACTGGCGCAGGGCCTCCCTCGCTCTGCGGGAAGGGAGGGCACACGTCACACACCGACATACACACGTCACACACACGTCACACACCGACACACCATTTACTCAATGACCACTATTACCACTTTTACACAGAGATTCCACAATATTGCCTTTTTACACAGAAAGACATTCTATTGTTGCCATGTTGATGCTAACAGCTACCTGCTGCCGAGGGGAATAAAAATACAGAAGTAGGCTATAAGTAGGCCTAGTATTGTAAAATTCTGGATGGTTTTGACTGAGGAGACTGACAGAACAGCGGAGATATCCTCACCTGTAAGTTCACCCATGACTCATAACAGAGGTACCGTTACACCCCTAATGGAGAGCAATAACCCGTATATTGGCCTTATTCTGAATAAAATAGACAATATTGGGATTAAGCTGTTGACATGGGCTGCTTATGGAACTACTAGGGGTGTCACAATATATCGTCCCACGAAATTTCGCGATAGTAAAACGTCACGATATGTATCGTTGAGATGAAATCTCATATCGTGAAAAATTTTTTTTTTTTTTTTTTTTTTTTTTCAAAAATAGACAAAGAAACGTCTTTGTTTGTTGAAGTTCAATGTGTGGAAAGTAGTTCAGTTGAACTGTGTCTCTGAAGAGACACATGAGAAGTTATACAGGAGAGAAACCATTCAATTGAGTTTCTGGCAAAACTGTTTACTTGACAGGAAAAACTGAAGATGCATAAAAAATAGACTAAGAAAAGTCTTGTTGTTTGAGTTTGAAGAAAAACTGAAGATGCATAATGAGAATTTATACTGCTGAGAAACCTTTTAGTTCAAAGTAAATCTAAGTGACGGTGTAACTCATTCCATTTCAAGATAAGCCTCATCTCCAATCTCATGTTTTTTCTAGTTGTTATTGTAATAACAATTTCCCACAACAGCATGTTTTGTATTTGTGCATTTCAAATAAAATACTATTTTTCCAGTCATATATTGTCATTATTCAAGTTTAAAAAAATATTGTTAAAATCGTATCGTATCGTTATCGTGAACCCAGTATCGTGATACGTATCGTATCGTGAACTGAGTGTATCGTGACACCCCTAGGAACTACTGTATTAATATTCCATTCATATTCCCGTTGGAGCACACACATTTCGATGCACACGGCATGGTGAGTTTCAGCCTCATCCCCAATGTTTCTCTGGTGTTAGTCATCTATGAGGCCTTACACCTTTCTGTGACCAGATTGCAATTGGATAGTGCTTGACCACATTAACCTGATTTCATTTACACCTGGCGTTAACATGCGTTTTGCATGATCAGATTGCAATCCGACTGCTCTCCAGCTCAAACGCCATCACGCAGTTGCTGTATGCGGATTGAGAGGAAGCATTGCATTTACACTTGTGTTCAATGTGGTCACAATGAGTCCCTGTGACCACCTCCGGAGGTGGTTTGGGCGATCAGATCGCAATCCGTCCTCAATGTGTCTTGGGGGCGTTTACACCTGTACTTTCAAGTGGTCAAGCACTATCCGATTGCAATCTGATCACAGAAAACGCATGCTAGTGCCAGGTGTAAATGGCCTCTATTTGCTCTCCAAAAAGCTGCAAATACTCTGATGGAGAGTCATGTCTAAAATACTCTTCAGTAATGCAGCTATAAATCATAATACTCATGTCTTAATAAATGTGATAATACCTTCTTCAACTAGGTAAATCAGAAAATGCTGTTTACATGGCAATTTATTATTCAGCCAATTGTCTTAATCGGGTTAATATTGTATTATTGCTGTCCATGTAAATGTAGTCAATATCTTGCTATTGAAGCTGCACTTGGCAACCTCATATTGGCAGTTAAGTGAATCCATGGGGCTACAGAATGCCTAATCTACCACTAGACTTATACCATGGCACCTCCTTGTGGCAAGGCAAAGATGGTCAAACCATTCATTTTCTCTATCTGTGTACCGTAATCATTTTCAAAGGTTGTGAGGGTCTGGACTGGAGCCTATCCTAGCACGCATTGGGTGGAAAGCAGGTTGACCGCCTGGACAGGTCACCAGTCTGTCACAGGAAAATGTTAAAATTGATTACCACAATTATCCATCGAAAACACGATTCTACCTGAGATTATCTGAGAGGCGAAGGTAGCAGCGTACAACATGCTTGAGCAGACGTGCAGACGGTTCTTTAGACAGCTGCAGCACCATTTTCCCCTGCAAAGGCAAAGATAAGAATGAACATACTGACAGTAGGTATTCTCTTAGGCCAAGTTCAGACTAGGAGGCCAAATCCGATTTGTGAACTTTAGTGACCTATTAATGACTTTATTCAGATTTGTTTTATGAGTCTGGATGCTCCAAGTCTGATTTGTGTCACTTGTCCCAAACCACATATGGAGGTAGTTTCCAATCTGCTTCAAATGTGCTTTTGACTGATGTGTCTTCAGTGTGGACGCGCAGATCCACCAAATCTGATTTGAACGTCACTCGCAACTCGTCATCAAATGCTTCTGCGCAGGAAAACCACGTCACCAACGTACGTATTTACTGACGCCCACGTCGTTACCATAGCAAGCCATGCAGATAGGGTGTTTAGGTCTGGCCACACAGATCCGACTTGAGAATCAGATTTGTGGCAGTGCGGACACACTCCCAAATCAGATTTGGGAAACCAATCAAGATAATGATGATTAATGACTTCATCAACAAATCGGATTTGCCTGTAATGTGAACATGGCCTTAGTATGTATCACATATCACATTAAGTAAGTATCACATTGTGCACACAGAGGGGTAAGTTCAATCTAACTAGTACTTACGAGGATCATTGCCACATGGGAGAAGCGCTCGTATGTCTGACAGATATAGGCCAGCCCGGTGTCGTCCAACAGGATCTTCTGCAGTATGAAAGTGGCAACCTGCCAGTCAAGTGAAGAGAAGAGCAGTGCAATGTTAACATGAAGTCAATACCATGATAATTTGGAAAACGGTCTTATTTATCGTAAACCTCAGACAAAAGAGGAGAGGAGGCAGTTTAAGTAGCACTAACTACAGTGTTTGGGCTGTTAAATTTGAACTAAAAGCTAGGGGTTGGGAGAAATGATTGACATAAAAGTTTAGGCATGTGTCTGCTACAGGACTGTTTGAAAAGCAGTTGAAGTGGTTAACTACCGTTTTGGAGAGTTCACTCCCTGACTCCATGATGCGCAGACACAGTGGGATGATTTCAGTGGTGAGGAGGAAGTTAATCACTTCTTGTTCATCTGTTTTGACCAAGGCACCTGCAGTCAGAATCAGAATCAGAATCACTTTTATTGCCACAAGATTACATACGTGGAATTTGTCTTAGTGTCATTATGCAGCGTAGCGGTCATGTAAATATTCAGATAAAGAAATAGGAAAAATGCAACATTGCAAGTGCAGTCCAATATACATGTATACACGAGTGGAGGAGTGTTCAGTAGGCATAAAATATTAATTTACATGAATTTACAGTCTGATTTAAATAGGTGTGAAATAGGCAGTGAATTTACACAAATTTACAGTCTGAGTTAAATAGGCATTAAATTAAATATGAGTTACAGTCTGAGCGGTGCACGATGAAGCAAGAGTAATCAATCAGTCAATACATATAAAAGACAGTGTAAGTCAGGGGTGCCCAATACGTCGATCGCGATCGACCGGTCGATCGCAAAGGTAGTGTGGTCGATCGCATGGCATTGAGGGTTTTTTTTTTTTTTTTTTTTTTTAACTGTTTTTCCACTGTTTCCACAGTTTTTCCACAGTTTTTCCACTGTTTCCACTGTTTTTCCACTGTATACTCAGTGTATATATATATAAATAAATATGTTTGGTAGATCACTTTGACTTGGTCATTTTAAAAGTAGCTCCCAAGCTGAAAAAGTGTGGGCACCCCTGGTGTAAGTGTATAGAATGAACGACAAGGACACAGAAGTGTGGAAACATCCAGTAATCAAGTATGAAATGAGTGGATTTGGTATAGCTTAGGGGTTGCATGACTCCAGATTTTGTCATCACGTGGTGCAGTGTGGGTATTATAAAAGAAATGTAGTCCTGTTGACTGTGTTAATGACAGCAGCCCCCACGATGCAGGAGGAATGGGAACACAATCAACGGCAAGGGGAAAACTCTCTGGGCAAGTAATATGTACAGAGACCGGGGGGCACACACGTTGTTTGACCGTGTGAAGCCACATAATAGTTATAAGCCAAAATAACGTATCTCACTACAGTACTTTGATTACCAAATAAATGTAGAAAAAGTAAATCTATAGAAATTAGTGAAAAAGACACAAGATTAGAAGAGCAGCTCTGGGGCAGCGCTTTGAGCTCATCTCAAACCACGTGAAGACTTTTCGGACTATTTATGATCCTATTCATTATCATGTCTTTCTATAAAATGACTACTAGCGTTTTCCTACTTGGCATAGAAGAAGAAAACCTTAACAGGAGCAGAGATTACCTATGACTCCCAGGCTGGTCAGACGCAGGTACTCAAATGGACGTGTTTTGCTGACGGTGTGCAGGAAAGGGTACAGGAAAAGAGGGATGTGAGCGGCAAGAAATGCCGACCTGGGGAAAAACAAAGAAGGGCACCTTCATCAGTGTGACTGTGAGCAGACTTACATTCCCCAGCTAACCTCAAAGGTAAACTCAGAAATTACTTTTAAAGTTTAGGCATTTAACTGATGTTATCCATAGAAAAATATGTGATCAGTGGAACAATAGAATAAGCTTAAATTCATAAATCAACCACATCAGAAGCGAAGCAACCAACATCATGGAGAGCAAGGATTTGGAAAATATTCCTGTGTCACTAAAAAGAGACAGATTCCAAGAAAGAGATATTCTTGTGTCACTAATTCTGATACCCGTTGGAGCACACAATCGCTGGCTATTTAACGAGGCCTTGCTACAGAGTTGGCATGCAGGCTCTCCTCTCACTCTCTCCCCAGAGGGCTTCCATAGTCCACTTCTCTGGCTGATTCCAACTCCGCTCAGGTGTGCTCCATCAGTAGCTAACGAATGGAGCTCTCCCTGGTGGTGAACCTGTGTTCACTCATTTTTGTCACTAATTAGCCATTTTTGCCCATTTAGTGGCCCTAATGATCCAATTAAAAAATCTGGCACTGCCACATGGAGACCCCTGCCGGCCCGGTACCCATGACAAATATGAATGCTGTCAGGCCGATGGTGTCCAAGGAAAATTAAACAGACACACAGAGATACATACATAGAGAGTAGGGGTGTCACAATTTCAATTCTAAATAGAAAATTGATCGAAATGAGTGTTCAATTTCGATCATTGAAATCACAAGCAGAAGCACAATTTTCCCAGTATTTTTTTTTCTCTCTCCAGTCTCCAGTCTTTCTGGGAAAATAAAAATCATTGATGACAGCTGACCAGGTTTCTTTCTGGGTTTAAGCCCTGAATATAATCTTTTGAGTCTTGATCTTTACAAATCAAGATTTGATAGTTAACAAAACTAAAATACTACTGAATGCTAATATTTCAGGTTCTGGGTGACACCCTTGCACCCCCCACCCCCCGTTATTTTTATTAATTTTAATTTGAACTGTTTTGTAGTGTCATTTTTTGTCTATTAAGTTGTGCGTAAAATGGGGGGGGGGTGGTTTAAATCGAAACTGGAATCGAATTGTGACCTTATTGTATTGTCTTTATCTTATTTCGGTCAATTAAAATAAATGAGAAAACAATGAGAAAAGAAAATTTGAAAATAGAAAGTCAAAATGGAATCGTGGATTTGGAGAATTGTGACACCCCTAATACAGAGATAGATAGATAGATATATAGATTATGTAGGTTTGCTCATGTAAGATGTATGACAGAGTAAGAAAAGTCAGTGAGAATAGCATTTTTTGACATGACAGCTTCATTTTCAGTTCAGAATCTTATTTCAGATGGAATACTAGTACAATACTAATACAAGTTGGTCTCCATTTCAGACAACTAATTAGCACAGTGATTAAGTGATTTGATTATGAATGGCATTTGAGTCCAGTTCCTGAGGTTTCAACTAAAATATAAACTACAGCAATCATCTTGGAGCCCTTAATGTGAGATGGAGTGGACAAAGTTGCCCCTGCACTGAAAATGAGCCAGTTGCATCTTTCTGAAGCATGAATACAGTTATAGCTACCATATACAGTGCACTCGTCTTATAGTGACCTGTCCCAAGGTGATCACTATAAGACGAGTGCAGGGGATGATCATAACCGATTTTTTTTCTTTTTCTTTATTTCTCATGTAGATTACCATCTAATTGACATTTGTATATTTATTGCATGAATACAGTGCATATACGGTAATGAAACTGACAGCTCCATTATTTAGCCTACTGAATGTTATTGACTTTAAAAATACATACAGTAAGTTAGGCCTCCAGCTGTTTCAAACACAGCGGAGAACAGAATAGACAGAAATGCAACCATCTCTCCGCAGACTGACAGGCAGACAGAAATGCCGCGATCTCTCCATATACAGACAGACATGCACCGATTATCATTGCTGTATCTTGGCTCATTTTTGTAAGTAAAAAATAATCAAATTACTGTAGTTTTAAACATTTTCTCACGTGTGACAAGGCCCAAAATGATCACTGTAAGCAGAGTATTGATCACTATAAGTAAATTATTTAAACAGCATTTGTATAGGAATGATTTGGGACAAAGCTTTTTGATCAGTATAAGCGGCTGATCACTATAACCGTGATTGATCACTATAAGCGGATTCCACTGTACTAAAGACAGTCTGCCCTCCTCTACTTACGGTAACGGTACATAATGTTCCGTGATTAGTACAAATCCTCTACAATGAATCTGATGAGCAAAAGAAACAAGTCTGTTTCCCTTACCGTGTCTCCGGGTGTGAGGCAACACACTGTAAAAGCGCCAGGGCATTGCACACTCTGTTTGACTGGTGAGCTGTCAGCGTAGGTGGGTTTATAGATGGATAGATGTTCACTATTTCCTAAGAAGACAAGAAACTCAGCTGAACAAATGGACACAGAAACAGGAATACCAATAACTAATAGTAATTCAGTTTCTCACTGGAGACTGTGGATGTCCAGCATACAGAATTTGCACAGAGATACAGTGTGCTGGGGATGGAATGTGAGTCGTACCTGTAAGAGGGCAGCAATGGTCCCACAGGAGTGCCAGAGCATGGGTGCCAGGTCTGGCACAGACTCCCGCTTCTTGCTGAGCTCCAGCAGGGCATTCTCCCTGGTCTCGGGACTGGACAGTTCATTGATCCACTGGTAGATCTTCTCCCTGTCCACCTGGGCCAGGGCTGTGGTCACAGCCTTTAGAATGAATTGGAAATAATTAACAAATGATCTCATCCAAGAATCAGTGGGATTGAAATTGACAGGTTCAGTAGGATACAGGGGTGTAGTAAATCCAAGTAAACTCAGTTTACTCACCTCTTTGAAAATAGGCTGAGAGTTTACTCATCTATTTTCAGATCAACTATAATATAGTTGAATATAGTTGTAGCGGTAAATACAGGCGTGGGCAAATTACCCACCTTGGATAGTTTGCCCACCTCTGTATTTACCGCTACACCCCTGGCTATAACGTTATACCAACGGCGATGTATCACACAAATATAGCGTTAGTTCAGTTGATGGATTACTCACTGCTCCCGTAGCCAGCATTCTCTGTAGCGCTTGGATATGGTCCCCCGGCGGCTGTTGAGAACCTATTGTAGCAAACTAACGCGACTACAGTGAAACAAAGTTAGCATTAGCACAGTCAGCTAATATCTGAGCTAACGACAGCTAGCCCAAGGAGCTAGCTGCTAACTCGAACCCCCGTTGGCGAATGGAAACCAAGAGGCGCTCACATCAGCATAACCTTGCAAAATATGTGTTACCCTATATATCTGACCTAAGTTACATAATGAATGTGTCTATATAGTCTCGATGGGTCAATCGCTGAAATATATTTATCAGATAAAAATGACCAGTGGTGAACCCATACAAACATGTCTCAGAAATCTCGCGAGAGAAGGGTCGAAGGCGCTCTCGCTTATCATTTCCGTTGTAAAATTTCACGTTCCCGCCATCATCGCGCAGTGTTGCGAGGCGTCGTGTGTGTGTGTGGTGGGACCGACCACTGTCAACAACATAACACTGGAGCAGGTGAATACCGGCAAAACCAACTTTTTAACCCCTAAGGACACCAAGAAAACGATACTCTGATTTAAAAGTTTCGAGTCGACCATACATCATCGAAAGGTACAGAGCTTCGACGATGCAATTTAGTCTTGACAATGTTTTCATCACCAAATGACAGCCAGGAAAATTAGCCAGTAAGCTCGCGCAGTCTTGCTAATGTTGGCCTTTCCCATCCATTCACAACTGTTAGCTCGTGGCTAGCTAGATGAGCGGAGCCGCCGGACGACATCTTTGGCTAACCTGTAACGTTACCTCCGACATTTAACTTGGCTAGTGTCAGCTAGCATTGGGTAGTTCCACGTTTTTCTGTTGGTTTTGCACATATTTGAGACTGCTCGTCTCTTTTAGCTAGCTAGCTAACTAACATTCTTTGCTACAGCGGTAGATTGGGTTAACGTTAGGTTACCCACTCAGAGCGGTACCATACGGGTAGCACTGAGCTTGTTGCTAACACGAACACAGATTCCGCTTGCTGCAGCTAACGTTTAATGGAAGTACCGTTAGCCAACTGCAGCTACAGTAACATGACAACATGCGTTGCCCATCCACATTGTGAGACATCCACTCGGGTTTGTCAATTTTGACTTTCAACGTAGCTAGGTCTCTGATATAAATTAGGCTAGCGTTAATTGTAGACATTGTCCCCATGTAATTACCGGTACCTTAACGCAATATACGAGGTCGCTTTTGGTTGACTTTGAGTTTGCTGTGACTTTGAACTAATTTTCATTTATGTTTAGTTAATAACGAATACTGGTTTATTCAGCTGGGAATTCGTCAATATCTAACGTTGATATGAGTACCGTAAACTCCCAGTTACCGCTCTCGATTTGAAAATTGAACAAGTATTTCATTTCAGATTGCTTGTAATGGTAAATGTATTAGTGAGGCTGAGCTGTCTCTTGTCACTAGCCGGTGCATTCAGAGTAGTGCAGGTGCAAGAGACAGTCATGCTCTAAGTTGTATTAAAATAATAATTCAAAAAAGTGTTAAATAGCTCTACTTTCGCACACCCATCACTGATACAGTGTTTGGTCAGTAACATGGTAAATGGTAAATGGCCTGCATTTATATAGCGCTTTTATCCAAAGCGCTTTACAGTCAGTAGGTACATTCACCCATTCACACACCGATGGCGGCAGGTTACCACCCAACGGGAGCAATTTGGGGTTCAGTGTCTTGCCCAAGGACACTTCGACATGCAGACTGGAGGAGCTGGGAATCGAACCACCGACCTCTTTTATCCAAAGCGATTAGTGGACGACCCGCTCTACCTCCTGAGCTACAGCCGCCCCATGTCATGGGCCCTCTGCTCTGCAGTATACAGAAAATACATTTTCTGGGATCCCATCCCACTTTGATCCAATCAGGAGAGAGGATTCCACAATTTTTTTTTCTGTTTATGCAGAGCGGAGGGACTGGGAGACGGGCGGTGGTGTTACTGACGGAACTCTATATCAGTGATGGCTCTCGGAATGTAGAGCTATTTAACACTTATTGTAACAAAAAATAATCACTTCCAGCACCTTTCACTGTTAACGTTAAATGGCACAGGACAGGAGTGGTAAATATCACAAATGCGTTTACCATCCTACATTGCATAATACTTGTTTGAAGCCAAAGCATGCATGTTTTTTTTCATACAGTGCTATGCTGTGCAAGCCTTTACTTGTACTTTATGAGTTATTGAACAGGGTTACTTTTATTTCCCCTTGTTTAGGATTTGTTCTATCTCAAGTCCCAGTCTCCAAGTGTCCTAACTGGACAGTAAACCATGGCAGTGCCCAAACTCTCCAGCAGTGGTGCTGTCAGCATCCGCGTTAACAGCTTTGCACTTGGCACCACCAGATGGAGAGAGGGAAATTTTGAGATCCTTGAGAAGGACAACAAAACAAGCCTCTGTCTGAGATTCAACTGCGGCCCTCCCAAAACCTTCCAGGTACTGTATAGGTAGTCACAGTGGTACTGACTTAGTCGTGTAGGAAAAGACCATTGCACGCAGGGCCCGAAATAAACTTTTTCAGACAACAGTAGCGCTGTGACTGACAGTGACACACAGCACTGCAGGCAACACACTACAGCCAAACAGAGGAACAAACAAACATGTAGTTGTAGGCTGCTCACATTGAGTTGAATGGACTCTCAGCTCAGCACTGTCCGCTCCGCGGCTCATAGTAGTGCTGCACGATTTGGGGGAAAGGTGCGATTAGCGATTATGGTGGACAATATTGCGATTGTGATTGCGATATAATAAACAAGAGGTATCTAGGGATGTGCCGGCATGAGTTTTTGACGGTATGATAACCTTGGACAAAAATACCACGGTTTCATGTATCACAGACTAAAATACATGAAATATGTTACAATTTAAAATATATTAAAACTAAATAAATAAAACAATTTGAAATAAAATTATCTTTACAAATTTTACACATTTTGAGACATTTGCCTGTCCCAAACATGTAAAAAAGAAACACCAGAAAAATAGAAACTGCACTGTGTTACAGCACATAGAAGATGGCTCAGACTGGCAAAGTTAGTTACATGTCTGTCGAGTAATACAATGATACACCCCGTTTATTTATTTTGTAGCGACAGATGGCCTTAAACGCCACACTCACGCGATGCTTCTTGAGAGAGTGGTGAGGTAACGTGCATATTTCTGCATACTTTATCGAGGGACCATGAAGGCGTCATGTGACAGGCTAACGCTAGTTGAAGCCTGGAGGTGCTGCTGCTGGCAGCTGCGACAGTGTTTTGTTATCAACCTGGTTAATCGCTATGTTCTTCATCACAGCGGGTCATTACCCACTGTGCACTTAATCGTGCACTAGTTCTGCATAAGCACCTGCAGCTCTCCTTATTTTACTGACGTTCTGACTAATCACACGGCTGTTTACATGCGTTTCTGAACGGCAAGCTAGTTATTAGCATAGCTAGCTGTTAGCGATCATGGATGTTCTCTCTCTCCCTCTCGGTAAGATGTAACTTTGCTGCGCATAACATTACTTATTTGCGGGAGTGCATGGGAGAAGCCTCCCGCTAGTGTTGATGCCCAGTGTGATGGCAGAGAAACGTGTGTTTGCTGCGTCGCGTGTAACACAGACACACACACACAAAAAGACGTGAAAAAATAATAATAATCGCACACTTTTGCGGTTATGTAATCGCACGTGCTGACATCGCGATTGCGATTAGATTAATCGTGCAGCGCTAGCTTATAGTAAACTTTATTTCGGCCTTATAAACTTGTGACAAAAAGCTCCTCATGGTCGATTTTCATCCAACTTTTCTCAGTCCGACGTGAGGATATTTGTCACGAAATGTGAATTTATTCAGGTGGGCTCAGCATAACAAGCGGATTTGCCTGCATGCTTGCTGAGCTTGTCAACGAGAGCTGTGTATCTGTGACTGCTGCACAAAAAAAAGAAAAACTCCGGTAGTGTTGTGCCGTGCGCTTTCTCGGCTGATCCCCCTTGCGAACAAACAAATATGTTGTCGGCTACTCTCACAGAGTTGAAAGCACTCTCAGCTCAGCACCGTCTGTGGCCCATAGTAAATGTCCTTCCAGGGTTCTCCTGACAAAACGCTCTTCCTCTGCTCCTCAACTGCTCTGAGTCCGACGTGCCGTTATTATTATTTGCCACGTAATATTGTTAAATTATTCAGCTGAGCTCAGCGTAACATAAGCGGATTTCCCTCTGCTCTCTGAGCTGATCGTCTGACACGGCCAGACAACCAACCACACCCAAATCCTCCTATTTTAGGATGAAAAAGGTGACTGTCACCTAATGGTGACTATTAAGTGACTAACGTTCCACGTGTTGATAATCCTAATATGACGTGCGGTCTGGCTGTATGTACATAATTTTATGTTTACGTAATTTCTAATTTGTGGAGTTTAACGTTAAAGAGTGCAAATACTCCCATAAAATACTCATCGTGGACGAGGTTTTGTAGCTTGTCCTGTCCTTCCTTGTCGCTTGGGAGTTGGGAATCCATGTGATAGACGGAGCCAACTTTACTTTCACGACCAGTCGGTAATAACAAATCCATGTGATAGATGGTGCCAACGTCACGTTCACGTTATTATCTGTGACCAGCTACTTGAACACTTGTAACGGGACTCACACTGGGTTGGAAAGAAGTGTGGCTGTGTGGCTACTGGCTGTTGGGTACATTTGTTTGTGCTCACGGCGCGTGCCAGTGAGTTCCCCGTGTTAAAAACAGTGTTGGCCCGAAGGACCCCGCCCAGCCAGGAAACTAGAGACTGTCTCTACTCTCTACACCCCACATTAGATATTATGGAGAGAGAAAGACAGGAGAGGAGGGGAAAAAAACTAACAACTACCCAGGGGGCAAAACCCCCCTTTTTTTGGAGTGCTGCATTTGCCCTGCCATAAAAGGTTGGCCACCAGAAATAATATATATGACCCAGTAGGATCACAACCTATATGGACAACCCGGTCAACTTGCTGCTGGAAATCCAATATGGCCGCCTCAATATTGGCCCCTATCAGAAAATAGCTTTAGCGATAACTTTTGAACCAGATGAGCTAGAAATGCAAACTTGGTGTCTATTTCATGGTTTCAGAGCATGAGAAACTCAATGGAATACTTATCTTTATGATTGGGTGTGTCTGGACCCCTAATTTGCATGTTACCAAGATAGTGGCTACTCGAGAATGAGCTATCCAGGGGCCAAAGGGGGTTACAGGTATCGAATGTTATATAATATTGTGATCCAGAATTAAGCTTTTATCATTAAAAAAATCACACGACTCATCATCAACATTAACAACCTGGTCAACTAACATAGGCTATTTGCAAGATTATCAGGGATGCAGGGGCAGAGGATCTTCTTGTAGCAGCAGGTCTCTGTCAGGAAGGAACTGCCAAGAAGATGTTTGGTGAAAAGGCTGACTACTACCAAACCTTACATGCCCTCAAGGTCCTCAGTGAAGCCATGTGGCGCCTGCTCTGGGAAGCCTTTGAGGCATGGGCAGCAGACAGAGACACACAGCCCTGGAAGCCACAAGTTGAGTCGGTCTTGAAGATCTTGTTTGAGAAAGAGACAACTGGCACTCAGAAGTTAGAAATGATCCAGGCGAGGCATCCAGAGATGGCAGTCCTAGGAGAGCAGCTGCTGCTTTTTCAGGAATCATTGAATGGGCAACCAACTGCAGTCCTCTGGGCAACCTTCCTGGAGATGTCAGATATTCTCCAAAGGTCTATCTACTACAAGCGGGAAGGTGACTGGACAGGACATCTCTGTGAATCAGCAATAATGCTACCCTACCTCACTGCAGCATGTACGGGCAGCAATCTTTGCCTCTGTATTTGGCTGAGATGAAGAAACTACCAGAAACAGCTTCAGAGGTACATGAAGCACTGATGGCAGGTGGATTTGTTGGCAGACGAGCAGATGGCAGCCACAACAGTGTTTCTCTTGACATGCTACTGGAGCAGACCTATAATGCCGATGCCAAGGAAGCAAGCGGTCTGGATTGGCATCACACTCAGCCCTGCTGGCCGGACAAAATGGGTCTACACAAAACCACTCACTGCAGCTGTCTCTGCAGAGCTCAAGTCTATGCTCCACCTCCACTCCTCCAACCCACACCATGAGTCTGGTCGGAGTCGTGTAACCCGGGATGCAGAGATGGTAGTCAAGGTCATGGCAGCAGTGGAGACTAACCCATTTACATTGACCACATCATCCATGATCAACATATCTACAGGACAGTGTGCTGATTCCACAGTCAAGGACGACTTGATCAGTGTGAAAGAACTGGGTCTGAAGGCACTGTGTGAGTCACTGTCCAGTGATCAGAAGAAGACAAGCATAATGAAGCTTAACACTTTCCACACTCAAAACACAAAATCCAAAAATTCTAAAGGGAAAACCTCAGCACCTGGCAAGAGCAATGAAATCACTGCCCTCGTGCGCATGACCCAAATCATAGCCAGTGGTGGAGAACTCAACCTTGTTGACTTCATAGGCAACCACGAGTGCAGTGACTTCCCCCTTCCCTCTTCCAGGAAGATGGCAGGATGAGAACAGGTACCAAGGCAAGCCTTGTGAAGGTCCTGAAAGAAGATACCAAAGTGACATGCATCCCTGACCTGCCTAAAGAAGACAGAAAAACAGCAGTAGTTATTGATGCCATGTATGTCATACGCCATTGGTCTTTCCTGAAAGGTGAAGCATTTGGAACAATCGCTGAACGATACCAACGTCTGCTGTTGAATGATGTGCCTGCCGGCACAGAGATCATTCACTTCTGCTGTGACCGATACAGTGGATCTAGTCTTAAGACAGCTGAGCAAGAACACAGATATGCTGGACCAAAACCTACCAAAGAATATGAAGTCAGTATGTATTACACAGCTCCAGATCCTCAGGAGTTTTTGCTGTGTCAGCTAACAAGGCAAACCTATTGAGTTTCCTCTGCGACAAATGGTGTGAAAATGAGAAACTCAAGTCGGCCCTTGGTCCAACACATCTTTACCTGGGTGGGGGGTTTAAAGAAGAGACGAGGAGTGTGGTTATCAAGGAGGGGTCTATTGAAGATGTCCCTGCACTAGAATCCACACAACAGGAGGCTGATACAAGAATAATACTCCACATCCTGTACAGTGTCCATAATGACAAAGTTGACAGAGTTGTCATCCATGCCAATGACAGACATCATCACCATGTGCCTTTACTATGCAGCAACCCACCTCAGATGCCTTCCAGAGCTGTGGGTGAGAACAGAGCAAAATGCATACCTCCCTGTCCATCAAATGGTATCAGCACTGGGGCTCGCACAGTGTCGTGCCCTGCCCTTTATCCATAGTTTAAGTGGCAGAGATACCACCAGCTATCCCTTCTTCACTGGCAAGAAGGTATGGTTCAAGGCCAGCATGTGTCTGGATCTCCCAGCACTTGAGGAGTTTGGTGAAAACTCTTCTGATTCCCTCTGAGATGACGTCATCAATCAGGTAAAGTCCCACTGATTGTCACACAATGTGTGAAATTTGTTCTCCGCATTTGACCCATCCCCTGGGGGAGCGGTGAGTGGCAGCAGCGCCGCGCTCGGGAATCACATGGTGATTTAACCCCCCAATTCCAACCCTTTGATGCTGAGTGCCAAGCAGGGAGGCAAATGGGTCCAATTTTTATAGTCTTTGGTATGACTCGGCCGGGGATCGAACTCACAACCTCCCAGTCACAGGGCGGACACTCAGACCACAAGGCCACTGAGCTGTCATAGGCACAAGACCTCACAATTGCTGTATACACATCCAAAGCTGACCACCCAGAGGATTTTGACCTGGGTAAGCTTAGAGTGTACAAGTTCCCAATAATAGGTCAACCCTCCTAAAGCTGCTGCCCCCGACAGAGAATGCCTTTGACCTGCACCTGAGAAGAGCTGCTCTAGCAACCATAACAGATAAACGTGCACACATCGCCAAGCCGGATATTCCTTCTTCCACAGAGTATGGATGGTCTCTCAGTGATGGCAATGCAGTCCCCCTTGCATCTATTGAGCCAGCCTGGCCTGTGTCAATGAAGAAGGCAATATCATGCAGCTGTATCAAAGGCTGCCAGAAAAACTGTTCCTGTGCGAAGAAGGCAATTCCATGCTACTTAGGATGCCGTTGCCAGGGACTGGAGACACGATGCAGCAGGATCAGTACAACACATGACAACAGTGACAGTGAATAACATCGTACCATAGGCTTTATTGAAGCAGGCAAGACAGCACCATAGAGGTCAAAGTTAACCTTTTGTAGGCAACCTCAACTCCGCTTCACTCTGTTTGTCACTAAGTAGTCTGTTACTGTTTTGTTCTGTTACTTGAATGCACACCACTATGTTCATTTATATAGCCCTGTTGGCAAGTCTGGGTGTGTGTATGTCTCTGTTTATATTATTAAAATGTCATCTTTGAGATACATTGTGGGCGTTTTCTCAGATTTTTCTCTGCATCATCCCCACAACTCTAGATAGAATCTGAGGGAAATGTAATACCATAGATTATTTATGACTGTAGCCATATTGACAACATAGAAATGAAAGCTCAAACTGACCAAATGTGTTCATATTGCTTAAAAAGCAGACTTTTTGCCATAACAGTCAGCTGTCACTGTAAAAGTCATAGTAAAACTCATTTTCGGGTGGCGCCCATCTTGGAAATATGCAAATTAAAGGTCCAGACACACCCAATCATAAAGATAAGTATTCCATTGAGTTTATCATGCTCTGAAACCATGAAATAGACACCAAGTTTGCATTTCTAGCCCATCTGGTTCAAAAGTTATCGCCAAAGCTATTTTCTGATAGGGGCCAATATTGAGGCGGCCATATTGGATTTCCAGCAGCAAGTTGACCGGGTTGTCCATATAGGTTGTGATCCTACTCGGTCATAGATATTATTTCTGGTGGCCAACCTTTTATGGCAGGGCAAATGCAGCATACCCCCCTTTGCCCCCTGGGTAAACAAAGCATCGATTGCTGATTTGAGCGTCAATTACCATGGCAACGATTGAAGCTTCAAAGCGTTGCTTTTTGTGGGGCTCAGCCCTAGTGATATCAGCAAATATTGTATCGTTGTCCAAAGCATCTATTTATCGTATCGTGATTTACACCCTATCGCGGATGTGACGAAAGTGGCGTTGAGCTCTTAAATTATATTGAAACGGTCTTTAAAAGGAGTCTTAAAATGTATTGAATTTAACTTCAGGATTCCTGCATATACCCTGAACTGTCTGATCTGTATAAAATCTATCATAGCCATCATAGATTATTTTACACATAGATGGTAGTTCAAATCCAAACAATTTGAAAAACAGTATTGTCACAATACTATTTATCTGTATGTATAATAATACAAACACGCATAGAAAAAGATAACCCTAACCATGATGCTTGAACTTCTTGAATTGCTTTCTTGCCCTCAGCTCAACCAGAACGTGAAGACAATTACCCAGAATGGGAACCGAATCATCCTGAACTTGAAGGACGGCAATGTCAACATCACGCTGGATAAAATACCAACGATTTTGGCTCAGAAGGCTAAAGAATGCTTGGAGAAGTTGAAGCAGGGAAAGCAAAGTAATTACAGCTGTTTCAAAAATGGGCTATTACAACTTTTGAATTGGACTTCTACTCAGTTTGATAGCTCGCATAGCTTCTTCTATAGTTGATGACAGTTACAGCAATAATGGTTAAAGGGATACTTCAGAATGATTTCTTGATGTGGGGTTGTATGAGGTACTTGCATACAGTCAGTGTACTACCTTTACATGCAGTAGAATGCAGCCAGCGTGGTCCCGGTTTAGAGAAATGGAGACCGGCCGCATCAGGCAAGTAGAGCTTGTCTGCTGAGTGTGAAGGGGAGTCATGAGCCAAAACGTAAAAAACAAGAGAAAAAAATACATAAAATGCTTCCATACTGCTCACCTGGCATAATCCAAGTCTCCACAAGCCATGAGATGCCAAGATGACATGAAAATACATTTACACCCTTATTTATTTAGGCTGAAGGCAGATTTAGAGGAATATCTCATCACCCCCCCCCCACTGAATGTGGTTACACATTGCTGTTGTGTGGTTATATGCCAGTTTTATTTGATGCAGCCTACATACAACCTTATTTAAAATTTTCTGGATCAAAATACTGCCAAAACTGCTGGTTTTGTGAGAGTTGATTTCAGATTTCTGAAAATAGAAGTGCATGTCTTAGTGTCAACACAGTTGCTTTCCCATTCATTACAGTAGCAGTCTTCAATTTATTTAGCTTTATGAGAGACATTCATCAATTTAGACTTGACGGTTCAAAAAATAAATTCATTCACGTGGTTTGTTCTTGTGTTTGCAGTTTTGAAAACATCCCATGGAAGTGCTAGCTTCAGTCTGCACGGAAATCGCCCTGTGAAAAACGAGAGTAATCCGCCTGGGGAGAGACAGGTGACTTAACAATATAGTGCCTTTTAAACATGAAGTCTGGATCATGTCAGGCTAGAGAGAGCAGGATATTTTCACGTTTTACCTTTTTAACTCATTGAATGCCATGGACGTCTTTCGACGTCCAATTAAATAGTGACGTAGAGTGCCACGGACGTCTTTCGACGTCCAATGCGTTTTTTGACGGTGGGACGTCGATCAAAGCCTTCCGCAGCTCCTGTACAACTATTGTAGCTATTGGAGGTCTATAACCTATTTTACAGAACCCTTAGGTGGCGACAGTGCTCTCCAGGTTAACAGAAAGGCAGAGAAAAACAGAGAATAAGTCGTTGGGGAAACGGAAATCGCATCGCATCCGTATGCATCGATATGCATCGATATGCATGAAGCGTTTTAACGTCAGATGTGCCTGCAGCAGTCAATCTGCTCCCACAATTGAGCTCCTCCATGTCCGCTGCAACAGCCGATTCGCATGATCAGCCGTGGAGACGTTATTATTCTCAACTGGAAGCATAGGAGCCGGTGACAAACACACGCGGAAAAAGCTAGATGTCGCGCACCCTTCACAGTGCAGAGCAAACTCAGCACAGAGCCACCTCCCATACAGGAGGAGTGTGCAGTTGAGGCGAGGCGGGGGGGGGGGGGGCACGCAGAGCAGCACACAGCCACACAACACCCAGACAGACCCAGGCAGCAGCAGGACATGGTTGGCAAACGCAAGCCAGAATATCCGATGCCCACCAGCAGCAAGAAGCTGCAACCAGCAGCGCACGCAGGGGCCAGCGCTGCTGGTTGCAGCTAAAAATATTATTCTGCCAAACAAAATTCCCTGGCTTTCACTGTTTTATTGAAGGAAATTATTTTTGAGGTGTGACTACATCAGAAAATTAGCTTCAGAGTCAGTGATGTGTTTGAAATGTTTAATTTCACAAAAGAGCCATTATCTCAGCTTCTAGAAAAAAACTGCTCTTTTTTGTTAAATCAAGCTATCTTCTCCGGCTGATAACTAAAGAACGGAAAATGATATCAATAAACCTGTTTTTGCTGATGATAGAAAAGAGTCTCATCGTTCTTTTTGCGTGTTCATTGTTTACATAGTAATATCACACAATATTCTGTGGGCCTCGAGAAATCACTGAAAAAAGCTCTGAAACTCTGGCACTGGGAGCGTCCGTTCTCCAAAAGTGGCTGGCACTCAATGAGTTAAACATGAGGGGTCTTTGTTTAGAAACAACTGGATATGAGCCGTTTTTTCTGCCAGTGGGCGGGGGGGGGGGGGGGTGGCGGTAGCATGTATCGATAACAAGAAATGTGATAGGAAACAGCTTTAGCGAATTTGTAACCAAACTCCATTCAAAAACATGCCGTTTTAACAGAGGGTCCATTCCTGGCATTGTGCCAAAAATGAGGCAGTCAAAATAGTGGTCGCACCGTCGTCAATCACTCTAGGTGATTTATTTTACAAGTGGCATTCAAGTCATATCTGACTAGTTTTAAATTTATTTCTCCCCACAAAAGTTAGGCTAGGCCTAGCCTATATGTCTCGATATAGGCTATCAGTCAGTCAGCTCCTATCCTCTCCGCAGTGTGGACGCACAGTCACACAACACTGCCTGCCTCAAATGGCTGCCTCACACGTTAGCGACAAATCTGGAGACTTCAAAAACATGCCGTTTTAACGGAGTCCATTCCGACAACGAGGGGTGGCAATGTGCCAAAAATGAGCGCGATTGATTTGATTGATTGATCACTAGGCCTATGTCTTACTTTTTCTGACATGGATCAGCAGCGCAGCAGTAAACTGTCTCCTCTCCTCGGTGTGATGCACGGACCTGCCTGCCTGCATAGCCGAAGCGCGTTGGGATCCCTAGCTCTACCAAACAATTCAAAGCTGTTTGCAGCACTTGAGGAAACCGTGAGTTTGCTCGTTTAATTCGTTGATATAAGCGATTGCCCGAACGATTAATTAATTAATAAACTAGTGAACGTGAAGTGAAGTGAGTCACGAAGAGCCACACCCGCCCACTCAGACGGATCTGCAGATAATGACCTGCCACTGTTTAACAGCAGCTGCGCTTGCGTGGAAGCGGATCTTACACCAGCGGCCGAGATGAATATGATACGGACTCGCGGGAGTGCGCGTAGGCCGGCTAATTGTTGTTTAACATGCAGGCCAACCGGCTAGGAGCAGGTTATAATACGGATTCCACTGCATGTTAAGAAGTGGCTTATGCAACTCATTTTTTGTGTGTGCATTTTACATATTGAGACAAGCATGTATTCTACTTACATTCTGCTCATGTACTCAGAATCTTAACATCTTCCAGACAACACCAAAGCGGCAGAGTGTGGATGGCAGGGAGGACATGACGCCGAGGAAACCCCTGGGCAGCCCCAGCAGAGCAGCCTCCACTCCCACTCGCACCGGACTCTCTGAGAATCGGTATTTATGCTTTTTTTTATTCAAATGATTGATGGAAAGTCATATTGTTATTGCTATAAAAAAAATAATTCAATATTTTATTTTCAGTTTTCAAAACATCAACAAAAACAAACTCAGACACAGGGAAAGAGAGAGAGAGAGAGATAGAGAGAGAGAGAGAGAAAAAAAATTGACATTTCAATGTTACAACATGGTGCTACCAGCTGCTAGAGGTGTCCATGTGCTTCCAAGAGATGTCATATATGGGATCCCACGTAAGAGGTTAATGAAAAACCAGCTGGGCGAGTCTCAGCGGTCGCCCCTAACTAGGGATGTTCATTTTGAACAATTTCCATAATCGAAAATCGGGAGAATTAACGATCGATTATCGATAGCGTAATAATAATATATATATATATATACCGGTATATATATATATTTTTTTACTCTGGTCTGGTAATAACGTTGCGCGTTCTCGGCCAGCTATAATGGCGATGCCGCTGTGTAGTAAGAATATCAGACACTAGCGCTGTGGCCAGGTAAACAAACATGTTACATGTCAGGTTACATGATGTAAGGCAATTGGCGTCTTCCAGCTTAGCTGACAGCACAAGAGTCAAATCAACAGGCCTGAGCCTCACTGAGGTCCGCAGACCGCTGGGTGCGTTTGTGTCCCCGTCGCATGCCGGTGTGAATTCCCCATGTTTAAAACAGTTTTGTTGGCACAAAGGCCCGTGCCCAGCCAGAAAACTAGAGACTATATGAAGCTCCACGTCACGTTAGTCGGCTGTGCAATGGAGTGGGGCGAGGAGGAACGAATTCCACCCAAACCTAGTCAGAAAAAAATTAAAAATAAAATAAGAATAAGAATAAGAATAATAATCGATCAAAATTCCACATGATCGAATCAATTCCTTAATGATAATTGATGAACATCCCTACCCCTAACCTCATCAAGGTAGGCCAAAAACGAGTCCCAGATTACCGAAAACCTTTTAAGTGAGTTGGTGTGTAGGAACCTGAGTCTCTCCATTCGTATAACGAACATCATGTCCGCCAACCACAGCTCAAAAGAAGGAGGAGAGGGGGACTTCCATTCCTGCAGAATTAGTTTCTTGGCGACAATAGTCCCCTGTGTCAGAGACTGTTGCACAGCTGTAGGAAAGTTTAAAGAGGACTCTGAGCAACCAAAGATAGCGATTTCTGCCTCCGCCTGAAGGGTTATTTTGTAGGCTTTAGAATATCAGTCAAATATTTTGGCCCAGAAACCCGCCTTGTTATTGCTATGATTGAAAGACATATTGATAGACTTTTTTCTACATAATTTGACATGCTATTTCTTAGGATTAATTCAGATTGAAATTGAGCGGTTGTATCAAAAATGAAGCAGATATGGACGTGAGGATTTCTGCACAGAACCAGAATACTTGATTTGAGGATCAAGCTAAAGCATCACATTGCAGCTTTTTGAAATCTGAAAATTACAATGGTCAGTAAAGTATTGTGAATTTTCTTTCCCCGAGTCATTTGTGTAGCCTTGAAGAGGGACTAAACCCCCAGAATTCTGGCAAAATGGCCGCTGCTTGATAAAAAAGAAAGCGGTAGAGTCCAACCGCTAGTTTGTTCCAGTGCAACACAATCATGACTGCAGGCGCTGTTGTAAAAGAAGCAGAAGAGTGTTTCCTCCTGCCTTCCCTATACTCTTTGTATTGAGGTTCTGGTGAGACGAAGGAGGTGCCCGGCCTGGAATCACCCCACAGGGCCTTAGACCTCCATGCACCGAAGGTCTTTCAATACTGCGGTGTAGCACTAACTCTATTGCAGCGGATTGGGCGTGATCAACCCTTCCGCGGGCAACGTTGCAGACAGAGTAGGAAGGCTGATCCATGAGCGGCTGCTTCTGGGACGTGGGTCGGGGTCTTAATCGGCCTCGGCTGGGTCTACAGGGCGAGGGTGTATGATGTTGACAGACCCGAAACAGCCCACGACCTCAGTTAACATCACTGATGATGCATCCCAGCGCATGCTGTAGTATGTATATTTGAAACGAATATTGGACTGATATAATTAAACCAGTTCCCCAAATGTAGACCCCCCCCCCCCCCCCCCACACACAGTATTACAAATATATGAACACAAATGGCAAACTAAAACACTAAAAAATATTGCTGTAATTTCTTTACTCATTCTGTGGTTCTGGGAAGCAGATTTCCCGCACTTTCACAGGAATTGTCAGTTCAGGCTTGTGACCTTAGCTGTTCCATCTCTCCCTCACAAACGCTGCTTTTCCACTTTTCAGGAGCGAGAAGAGGAAGAGAATCATAACCTCTGACAGCGACCTGACTGAGGACTACCCCAAGGAAAATGACTCATCAAGGTAAAAGCTAGTGCCTCACTGTGTCCCGACTGAACTGCAGTGATGTTGGCAGGGTTCCACTGGTCCTTGAAATCCTTGAAAGTTTGTGAATTTGAATAGAAAAAAATCTAAAAAAAATCAAGGCCATAAAACTTGACGGTGGCAGGAGAGGCGCGCTGTGCAGGAAACCGGGAAAAAAGGTAGGGCTCTCCCAGAGTATATTTTTCAAATAAAAATAGACTCTGGGTTCCCAGATTGAAGGACATGTAACTGGGTCGTTAACTCGCATTCCAGGAATATTGTTATTTACCACGGCTCGTCGCAGCTTCAAGGCGGGCAGCCAGCACTCTCCCTCGGGGAGAAACAGGCTTTGTGCCCGGAGGGAGCCAACCGCCCGGTCCTCTGCTCTGGGACTGGGTGCAGTGAGCCAGCCAGAGAGCACGCCACACAGGGCTGTATTTACATTATGTATTGTATATTGTGTTATTGAAACGTGACCGGCAGGTTTCAGATTTGTCCGGTAAAATACATTATTGTGCGGGCGGAGTGCGGACTGCCGTCCCAGACATGCCCACTTTCCAACGGTCAAATCAAACTCCTCCACACGCTATGCCCCACCTCTCTACCCTTTTTCACTGGGAATATGGCATAAGGAATCACATCACCTGGAAATGCCATTTCAGCTCGACTTTAAGTGATGTATGTCATAATAAGAATTACCATATCAATGTGCAATTTTTGCAAATGTCTCTGTATCAACGTATCTGGTGGTAAGGACAAACAATTCCTGCGTATTTTTCGTATAAGGTGTGTCACATATGTGTGTAATTACTATCTGTTTAGATTATATAACAGATCAATAATCAGGTCCTCTGTTTGAGCAGTCAAATAACCAAATATTGTTTCTTTCTTTCATAGTAACAACAAGGCCACCACGGACCCATCCAGGAAGTTTCTGCTAAGCTGCAAAGAGAAGCTGAAGCAGGCAGAGGAGAACCGAAGCTCAGGTAGACTTTTACATCGACAGCTCAGTAAACAATCAGCTGTAACTCGAGTCAACCAAACTACTGCTCGTTGATTAATGGGTGCATCTACATGCATACTCGTCTTTTTATTACCATTCAGGATACTTTGGCTTTAGAGTTGCCTTGTGTAAACATTTGCTGACGTGTCAATCTGTCAACTGCAGACATGTAAATAATCTGTCAATCCGTTTCCCGAATCGATTCCAACGATTCTCGATTCAAGAATCTAGAATCAATTCTTTACAAAGAGGGATTTCAGGATCTACTCCAGTCCGCTTTGTGCTAAGAAAGCAGAATATAGCAGAATAAAGTGTATAAATGTGTACAAATGCTTGCCTTCAGTTGTGACGGGCATACCCAGGAAAATATCGATAGTTGATCGATACCATTTTCAATACCACAGAGGAAAAATGACAACACTGCGGCCTTAAGCAAGAGTTGCAACATGTGTTTGTTTGAACGTGTGTGTGTGTTTTGTTTTCACACCTTTGATTGGAGTGATACCTCTGAGGTTGGATCTCTCATTATCTCACATTATTAGCAAAGGTGTGAAAGGGAGTGGGAGTTGGGGCATGACATAAGCCCTTTTCCCACATGCGTACCGGAAAATTACCTGTAAGTCAATATCGGACATTTCCCTTCACACTTCGGCTCGCGCATGTGGGAATCTATCAGCGAATTTTCCTGTAGGGGGGGCGGGGGGAGGGGGGAGCTTATTTGGGGGGTCGGCAAAACTCGAAATAAGTTCGCTTGTCAGTTGTCACACAATAAATCACACTCGTTTGACTTAAGAGCAGCGTCAAGCCGCCAGCGTAATCAACACAGCCGATTTCCCCCTCCCCTCTCTGCTCGAGAGCAGCAGCCACGGACAGACACAGCGAATGACACAGCAAATGCACAAGCGAAATGTGGAAGTAGTTTGCTTTGATGTGCGCGAATGATTAGTTGATGCACTTTGAAGAAGTTGGGATCCGTGTCTGAGAGAAATAGTTGCTGGTTCGATGTTTATCCGTTCACCTGCGTCGCGTTGAAGCACTTTTTACAGACTGGCTTTGTTTGATGTGTCCGGGGTTGCCTTCGGAAATCAGCAAGCTGACATACTGCTCTTATTAGGCTATCACAAGATCATTTCGCCAGTTTGCTTTAATGTGCGCGAATGATTAGATTATGCCCGCTGGAACATTAAGCAACGTGTGTAGGCTACTCCTCGCCCATGATTGAAGGACCGCTGTCGCGGAAAATGACTGGAACCGTTTCCACTTGCGTCTCCTTAAGAGCATACCGCTCTTCTGACTGGGTCGAAACTGGTGAAATGTCGGGGACGACGGGGTCACGCTTATACCGGCACGGCGCCTTTCTCACATGCAGGCATTAGACCACGTACCGGTCATTTTGCGGTACAAAGCGCATGTGGGAAAAGGGCTATAGTGTGCTGTGGGGTTTATGTATGATGTAGACTACATCAGAGATATAGAAAGCAATTCTCCACTCCATAAAAAACCCCCAAAACTTTTAACACTTTATTCTAGTAATAGGTCCAGATATCCTGCCAGTGATGTCCAATCCTGGGAAGCAGAATGAGCCTCTCCTGCAAAAATGCTCTATTTTGAAGGTGGTGTGGTGTGCGGAGCTTTGCAGAAATAGAGCCAAGGCGAGCGTTTTTTGGTTCCCTCTCTGTGAGCGGAGCCTGTGGGAGGGGAGGGGGGCGGGGGCGGGGGCAGACACACGCATGTCACACACACAGGCGGAGCCTGTGGGAGGGGGGCGGGGGCAGACACACACGTCACACACACAGGCGGAGCCTGTGGGAGGGGGGCGGGGGCAGACACACACGTCACACACACAGGCGGAGCCTGTGGGAGGGGGGCGGGGGCAGACACACACGTCACACACACAGGCAGAGCCTGTGGGAGGGGGGCGGGGGCAGACACACACGTCACACACACAGGCGGAGCCTGTGGGAGGGGGGCGGGGGCAGACACACACGTCACACACACAGGCGGAGCCTGTGGGAGGGGGGCGGGGGCAGACACACACGTCACACACACAGGCGGAGCCTGTGGGAGGGGGGCGGGGGCAGACACACACGTCACACACACAGGCGGAGCCTGTGGGAGGGGGGCGGGGGCAGACACACATGTCACACACACAGGCGGAGCCTGTGGGAGGGGGGCGGGGGCAGACACACACATGTCACACACACAGGCGGAGCCTGTGGGAGGGGGGCGGGGGCAGACACACACATGTCACACACACAGGCGGAGCCTGTGGGAGGGAGGCGGGGGCAGACACACATGTCACACACACACAAACCGAGTAACCGACGCACACACACAAACAAGCAAGCGAAGCACAGGGAAAGAGGGGGAGACAGATGCCAGAGAGAAAGAAATTATAAGTATTTTTGGTTATACTCCACTAGAGTCTATGCTGACAATGCTCATGGTTGTCACAAGTGCAACAAATCGTTTGCTTGTAAGCACGCGCCCACTTGCTTGCTCTGGACATGAGCCTGTACCGCTCTGCGAGCAACACGGACATAGCACTTGAGGCTTGGGTGGGTCAGAGCCGTTTTCGCGGGAGCGCGCTCACAACGGAGATCATCTATACATGCAGGCCACCTGAGTGAGGTCTATATATTCAGGAGTTCACTGCATGTTTAGAGATGGCCTTGGACTCTAGTTCAAAGACTTGAGACTTGACTTGGATTTGCAAAAAATGACTTGTGAGCATCTTTGCTCTACTCACATGGTCTCCCTGCCTCACTGCCTGTGCTGTCTGTCTATTAGGAGATACAGTCAATTAAATTGTATTTGGCAACATGTAAACCCACTTTAACACTTGGTATCTCAAAAAATTAATAAAGAAAGAAATGTATCCATTTGCTCCTCTTTCAAAACATTGCTGCCAGACAGCAGAGACACCCACACCCCTCCCCCTACTTTGATTTGATTGATTTATTTAGACGGGACAATGCAAAATTGATGAACACAAATAACCATGGAACAGATAAAAACATCTGGAACATAATAAAAGTGTAAAAATCGCCGGATTTAGCACAAGGCTAGTTTCCATCCGTTGTCCCCGAAACATAAAACACAAAAACATAAAAACAGAATATATAAAACAACAAAACATAGGCATCAAAGTGCTTTACACCCATAAAACAAGTATACATGTGCAAAACAGCAAAACACAAGCAGCAGTAATACACTCAAAAAACACAACAGTATACATTAAAAAGAAGAAAAGAAAAGAAAAGTTCAGAAGTTGACCTTATTACCTGTGGCCACAAGACTGGTGGCTTTTCAGCCATTCCTTCAGTGAACCCTTAAAAGTGGCAAGTGAGGGACTTTCCCTTATGGGGACTGGCAGACTATTCCACGTTTGGCTGCCTTCAACTGAGAGGACGTTCTGACCAAACGTGGTCAGTCTGCGCTGGACCTTACAGTCACCTCTAGTTTCAGACCTGGTGCCAAGTCCACTAGTTCTGTTTCTGTGAATGAATTCAATTCAACCTACTAACCTGCTCCTTCTCACCAGCCCCACCACCATCACTCTTTCTTTTAATGAGCCAGTTTTTTTTTTACTCATCTGAAAATTCAAACGTGATTTGACAAACCGTTTAAAGGTACATTCAGCAATGTTTTTGTGTTAAAATAAGTGTGAAATGGCTCTATATTCTGACAGCAATCACTGAAATAGTGTTTGGTCAGTGACTTGAAATCCCCAACCCCCCCCCGCTGTCCTCTATCTCTCTCCTGTAGTCCTGCATGCAGGGCGGACGTATCTCTGCAATCGTAACTCGTAGAGACTCACGGATGGCAGCATTGGATTCGGGGTGAAGAAATACATATAGTTCTTTATTTGCATCGCGATCCGACCTTCCCTTTCCTAGAAAATGTATTTTCTCTGATTGGATAAAAATTGGCGCCGACCTCAAACTATCCTGGCACACAGAGAGAGAGACACATGTATCGGCGCGGGGATTCACAGCGAATGTGGAGACGTACCGTCAGCGCGGCGCTGAGGGGGGAGCGAGTGAGAGCACACCCCTAATGCTGATTTCTGAACAGATTTCCGTCACCCCAAACTAGGGCTGGGCGATATATCGAATATACTCGATGTATCGCGGCTTGTGCCACGTGAGATGTAGAAATGACTATATCGCGAACATTCGAGTATAATTGTCACGCATTGTTTATAACTTAAGCCGCCGGCATGACTCGCTTCACGTTTCCTCTTGTCAGCTCTCCCTCTCAAAGGAGAGCTCTGTCACACTCAGGAAGGGAGGGGGAATCACATGGATACGTCAAACGCCTCAAACCGCGTCAGACACACCCGTCCTTAACCTATGTGCGATTCGAAATCACGCTTCCCCACCAACCAACCCAAGCAGGCGCAGCTGGCGAAACATGGCCGCTTCCAGTGTAGCTGTTGACAGTTTCAAATTATAACAAAACAACCACTATTGCGATTTGCAATACATCCCTGCAATGTTTCTGAGATTAGGGGAAAATCTGAGCTGGCGTTACGCTAAACCAAACGCGGGGAGGAAGCAGCGGATTTGTTTGGCGTTAACGTTAGCTGTTGTGGTCGGGGCTAACGTTAGCTAGCTGGTTAGGCTACCTAGTTGCAGGCAGCGCTCCACAAGCTTGTTGTGACCAAAATCCCCGCATTTAAAGCACTTTGTATACTCCCAGAGCTGGCGTAAACCATAGAGAACCTCATGCATTACTCGAAATGAAACGTCCAGGGTTTGTGTCTCCAAAAGCAACTAATGCTAACATTACATGCAAGCTAACGTAGCTAGCTGAGGGGCAGTCATGATCTATAAGGAAAACGAATGCGCACATAGCCTACATAAAAGTCAAGATCACATATGTGTATTTTCTTTAATCTAGACTAGAGGCATCATTTTTCAGTCAAAAGTGAAACGACACAGATATGATGGCGTATAGTGAGGCTTTCCATGCCTCACTATAGAACTGGCCCCAATACAAAATTCAGACAGCTTATATGTTGCCGTCATGCCAATAAGAGTCTAAATTTATTTTTTTATGTTTTATCTGCAGACTAAGCAGCTAGGTTTTCGGTTCTATAAAATTATTTTTTGTATTGACTATTGAGTGATACACTTTACTAAAACAATCATATTATATCAGAAGTGTTGTTTTTGTTCACAATGATGTCAGATTTGCTTAGGTCAGAGCTATGGAATATTAAATCATCCATCTTTGCTCACTACATCTGCCCTTTCTTTCTTCTTCTTTTTTACCCCAGGTGTGCATAAAATACAGGTTAAGAACATATGGAAAAGTCATGGAAATCCATTGGTCAAAATGTGTATGAACCCTGAAGGGTTAAATTGAGCATTTATGAGAGATTTCAAAAATATCGAGATATATATCGTGTATCGCGATATAGCCGAAAAACATCGCGATATTCTTTAGAGGCCATATCGCCCAGCCCTACCCCAAACAACTCTCCTCTCTTAGTTCAGCTCTCCTCACAAGCCAACACTTGTGGCTAGCAGCGGCGGGGTTTTTTCTGGGATAGTGCAGCCCCCCTCCAGAATGTATGTAGGGGGAAGTGTGTGTGTGTATAAAATCCTTTCTATTACCTTGTTACTCATGTGCTGTAATACCTTTGTACCTAGACTTCTATTCTTTGCTGCTGTGATGACCCAATTCCTTCCCCAGTCAATAACGTTTATCTTCCATATTAGATTTACAGTTTACACCAACCTCGATAAAGTCCAGAGCAATTTCCTGCACCTTTTGTAACGACCCTTTCAAAATGAGAGAATAAATGCAATGTAGAAGATCGACCATCTGTGAATTCAGGCCTTGAATTGCGAGTCACTCTGCTTTGTCTCTTTCTTATCAGCTCCATTGGGTTCAACTCCCCTCCAGCCAACATCATTTTATGGCAGCAGATCTGTCACTAAAGACTACAGCCAGAGCCATTCATTCCTGGACAGGTGAGAAGCCTTTTAAGTTCCCATGGCAACATTATATTTGCAAAGACGTGGCTTTAGGTGAATAACGGGCGTTTCTCAATGTCAAGGAAGGATCCTCATTTGGCTGAATTTCAAGGATGCTATGTTATCGGAGGCCGCCATGGTTCTGTTCCAATGTCTGAATCCTAGAAAGGACTGTTCCAATGTCTGAATCCTAGAAAGGACTGTTCCAATGTCTTGAAGTGAAGTACCGTAAATTCCGGACTATAAGCCGCGGCTTTTTCCCCGTTTTTTGGCCTTTTTTGCCCCCTGCGGCTTATATAACGGTGCGTCTTATCTATGGATTTTTTCCAAAAAAAAAAAAAAATCTCTCTTTTTTAGCACTCTTTCTAACTATAAATCCACTTCTGTTTTAATTTCCTCTCTTGCCCTCTTTTAACAACATAACATAACATAACATAACACAACACAGGTAAGCAGAAAGAAAAAGACGAAGCAATCACGCCATGAATGAGGAAATGACTCACCTGCTGGAGGCTGGAGATACACCGCTTGGGCTAAACTTTTACTCCGTGAAACACTATCGATTAAGTCCGACATCGCTCAGAGGTTTTGAGCAGCTTGAAAACAAGTTTGAAAACGTGCAGAAGTCCATCCACTCACTCACTAAAGAAAATAATGCAACCGTGAAGAGTTTCACTCGTGTCCAGCCATCTGGCCGAGTTAGAGCCGAAGTCCCGAACACAGTGAGAAAACCTCCCGAAGCTGCTGCTGCAGCGGGGTGCATATTGTCCGGCCAGCCGACCGAGAGGCATGCGAGCCGGGCACTATTAAACAGTTGGGGTGTGTGAGGTGGCTGGCTGTGGAGGTGGCGGTTTCTCCTCCTCCTCCTTTCTCCCGCACACCGGGCGCCTCGGCCACGTCCAGACCCCGGCCTGCCACCGAGGGCCATCTTCATCTGCCTACTCCGCTGGCCCGACCGTCAACTCATCCTCCAGGCTGCGGGGAAGAAGCCCCTCACCTGGGAGGGTACGCGCTTTTTCGTCCCGCAGGACCTCTCCGCGTTGGTGCAACAGAAACGCGCAACATACAACAGCATCATCGAGTCAATGGATATCGCTTTGGCGTACTGTACCCAGCGAGACTCGTCATAACCAGACCGGACTATCTTTAGCACTCTTTCTAACTATAAATCCACTTCTGTTTTAATTTCCTCTCTTGCCCTCTTTTCACCACACCGCGGACACTGTGTGCCCAGCGGCGGAACAAGAGCTCAAAGTGAAACTGCCGAATATCTTTTGAGTTGGACTGGTCAATAGTACTGTGAGTAACTAAAATAAAAAAATAAAAAACGGAATTCTCTCTTCTTTAGCACTCTTTCTAACTATAAATCCACTTCTGTTTTAATTTCCTCTCTTGCCCTCTTTTCACCACACCGCGGACACTGTGTGCACTGTAAAAAAAACAAAAAATACCACAATGTGTGATTTTGTCTGGGGATTAGTGACCTGACTTTTGTTTTGTTGAAATGTTAATAAATGGGAGCTTCCCCAAACAGCCATCCATTCCCGACAATCCCCTCTGTGCACGAAGCCTTACATATGGTAATTAAACATCAAAACACCCGCGGCTTATAGACCGGTGCGGCTTATAGAAGAAAAAAATAGTCACCTTTGAAGGTGCGGCTTATAGACCGGTGCGTCTTATAGTCCGGAATTTACGGTACCCAGAATTCTATGCGCACGGATGAATGGTTGCTGCCAGCTGGGTGCTTTAAAAAATGGCAAGCAGCAAAACATCGCCGACTGTGCAAATTTACACATTTAAATCCAAGTATCTTCTGTCATTCGTGAATATGTTATCACTTTATTGTGCCAGCAAATGTTTTAATGCCCAATTGTTTATTAATAAGCTAGAAACTTCGGTGAAATCTGACGGTGGGACCATGACGCAATCACGCACACTCGCTAACCTGTTCCCAAATGTTTGCTCTTCCAATGTGAGGAAGGACTCTTTCCTACAGAGGTAGGACATGACTAGGAAGGACAGGTCCTGCCGAGGAAGGATCCTTGACATTGAGAAATGCCCAACTTGTAATTTGGACGCAGGATTCAACAGAAATGGTCTTTGTACTTGACTTGTGTAAATTTGGGGCAGGCTGTGGAGCGGTGTGAAGGCCAGAGTTGGCAACAGAAAGTTGTAAATTAATGCACCAGTTTCTCAATGCAGAAGCTGTTACCATGATTGACAATATGAAAAGGGCTTTCATAGCTTTCAAGGGGCGTTACGTAAGTACAAGGAACGCCCATTCTGGCGGTCAAAACTCAAAACAACAATGGCGCTGAACACTGACCAGACGCAGCTCCAGCAAAAAGCGGGCTTTTTTCCACCAGTTTCCAGTCAGGAATATTTAGACCATCTATCAAGCGTTGAAAAAGAACGATATCTAAACAAACTGCACGTTTTGGGCACTTCAAACAAACCGAACTATCGTTAACGTTACTGTCCAACACATGGCAGTTCGGAGAAATTGTTTCACAACAAACTGCGTGCGGAGTGCGGACTCGTTTTTATAATGTTGTGGAGAGAGAGCACAGCCCTCGTCGCGTGTGAAGAGAGAGGGAGAACGGGTGAGACAGAAGCAAACTATTTTTTGCAGATCTCAAAAGCAGGTAAACCACTGTGGGATTAGTGAGACTATTGCTAAAAGAGAAGATACTGTAGTGATGCCTGTGCTGTCGTCCGCTCAAACAGTACTTAGCAGTACTGTTTGACCGTCAGGTGGGCGTTCCCGGCAGCACGTAACGCCCCTTGAAAGCTATGAATACGTGACATGCTTGTTCGTTTGTAGCACAAGGTTTATAGCATGAGAAACCTGCTTACCTCAACACCTTGGTGTGATTTTTGTTTGTATTGTAAAAGAATATGGAGCACAATGAATAGGTAAGTACCGTAAGTAAGAAAACTTGCTTACTTACCGTTAGGGATGGGCATCGAATTTCGAATTTTCGAATAATCGTTGTTATTATCAAGGTCGAAAAAAAAGGTCGATTTTTTTTTTTTTTTTTTTTTTTTTTTAGTGAAATGTTGCATTGTCTCCCCTGATTCTAAGTATAGTCAAATCGCTTGGTTTGAGCAAGTAAAACAATTTTTATAAGCATTTTAAGCAAGGTTTATGGAAAAATGAATGGCGGATGAAATCCCATGAAGAGGGAGAGGGGGTGACTTTGGCACCCCTTTGGCACTCAGACCTGAGCCTACTAAATATTTAATGAACCACTCATGATTGTCAAAACTGTTTTTTATTTTCGAAAATGTCAATGTCATGTAACATGTTCTTTACCTCAGTGGTGCAATGCTTGTTTGAGCTAAAAATCCACAACAGAAGCTTTTTATATTAATTAATAAAGCCGTAGACTTATGCCTACCCCACACTACAGGATTTTCAAATCCTTGAAGATTCTAAAAATCTTGAGAGCCCACACACTACAGGACAGAGAGAGCCGATTTTTTAACATTTCAATCTTGGGACACACACACAATCGCGTCTGTTCAAACGCAACCCCACACACTAGAAGATTATGCCGAAGATTCACCTTGAAGCAGGGCTCGACGTTAACTTTTAAAATGCCTATTCAGTGTGCGCACCGGGTGTAGTAGTGTCATTTCGTTTTCGTTTTCGTTTTCGTTTTCGATTTTTTTTTTTTTTTTTTTTTTTTATAATGCATTTGCACTGAAAGGATTTGTTTAACTAATATTTGCGCGGACAGCCGCGTCCATTCGGGGTGTAGGCCTACTGTGCACGGCCAGGCGAAAACCGTCTGCACAGGTGCCTTGTGGAGGAGGGGGCGTCTGCTGATTTGACTCACTTTTCCGTGTAGGCTACATGCTTTGCAGTATAGCATTAGTTTTCCGTCCCGTTCAAAGACGCACGGGTATTTCACCTCGAGGACAATTTCCTGTTCTTTGTTTCTGTGCGGGGCTGCAGGCGGACCAGATTATTTTGCGAAAAACTGTAATGGAAACGCAGCTACTACTGGCTCTCTGCTCAAGATGCAATCGCCTGTCGGGTTGTAAATATCTAACATGTTAGATATGCACGATTCACAATCGGGAAGAGGCAGTCTTCCCGATTGTGAATCTTTGAACCCCACACACTACAGGATCTTTTGGGAAGATTATCTGCCCGACGCGCTTCAAATCGGGAGCACCCCCGAGAAAATCGGGAGGGGGGAATCTTGACCATAATCTTGCAAATTATCCTGTAGTGTGGGGTAGGCATTAGAATCAGGGGAGACAATGCAACATTTCACTCAAAAAAAAAAAAAAAAAATTTTTTTTTTGCATTTTTTATTTTATTTTCGAATTTCGAATTAAATTCGAATTTGGCCAGCGAATTTCGAATAGTGTTTTTGCTAGAAATGCCCATCCCTACTTACCGTACTTAATTACAATGAAAAGGGCCTATTGCAATTTCTTTTGTATTCTAGAAGAAATTATGGAACACACCAAAATGACTAGATTTTTGCCTGGGCTGTGGGGGGATGCCGTCAGTTCTCACCTTTTCTGCAACACAATCAGGCCATCCAGTACAACGCAGACCACCTCGGCCAAGAGGAGCCTTATGCTGCCCAACCACTCGACTCCCTTCAAGAAGGTGCGCGCCAATCTGGACTATGGTGGCTGGAACAAGCAGAGGCCGTCCACGCTGGCCCAGCCCCAGCCTCCACTGCAAGGGTAAGAATATACCCAGAGGCAGGGTCCAAAATTAGCTTTGTTTTTTTTGTCCACCGGCCAAATGGCTATAGTGAATGTTCAAATTTTACCTGCCACTCAATAGATTACCATTGTTTTTTTTTGGCTGGTGGTGAGTGAAGAAAATCTACCACTGATCCCCATTTGCATATTTTCCCAGCGTTTGGCTGGTGCCAATTTTGGACCCTGGCCAGAGGAGAGCATGTGCAAATGTCAAACGTAACATTGTATTGCATCTATTTTGGATGTTAACTCATTCACTGCCAACAACGTATGAACACGTTTTCAGAATCCAGCTGTTCCCTGCCAACAACGTGTTTACACGTTTTTGGCATCGATTTTTTTTTTTTGACGGTGGGTTGTGCATCTAAGCCTTTTACATCTCTTATATAATTATTGGAGCCACCGAACGTTTACAACCCATTCCACCGACCCACTAAGTGGCAACAGTGCTCTCCTTGCTAGAGGAAGGAAAGCATTTTTTTAACTTGTCAAGCCATTCTCAGCCCAGCCATTCTCCTTTTCGCGCTGATTGCTGGCGATGCGGGATTGCAAATTTACATAATAGATTCAGCCGATCTACTATGATCGGGTGATAGATTACAGGTGGACGAACACACTTTGAAACACGCAGCATAAATATGACCAGAATCGCAAAAGCTTCTCTCAACCAAAACTCCAAACGAGTGAGTCCATCCCGACTTCCTCAAACAGCGGCTGTGCAGACAGGCACAGGAGAGCAGCAAAGCACTGACTGGTGACAAGCTTGTCCGCCCACGGAGGGCGGAGTTGAAGCAACTCGAGAGGGAGGGAGAGAGAGAGAGAGAGAGAGAGAGAGAGAGAGAGAGAGAGAGAGAGGGAGGGAGAGCGAGAGGGAGGGAGAGAGAGAGAGAGAGCGAGAGGGGGAGGGAGAGAGAGAGAGAGAGAGCCAAAAATGAATGGTTAAAGTGACAGTTCCATCCAATTTCACAAAAAGCCGTTTATCTCTGAATATTCTTTTTCACGCTAAAACCATGCTGTATTCAACTGCTAATGCTTACATAACTACTAACTCTACAAACTAACTCTTTTAGACAGAGAAAGTACACATTCTATTAGTACTTTTGAGATATTGTATGTTCACAAACTCCAAGCTGAAACGAATCCTCGGCTCTTATAAAATGAGCCATAATCCTCAAAAAACGGCTTGGCAGAAGCTATCTACAGCAAAAAAAAACGTCTGGCAGTCAATGTGTTAAAGGATAAATTCACCCAAAAATGAAAATTGGGAGGATGCTAGTGTAACATTGAAGATTTCAGCTCAAAACAGACGGGGTATAAATGACATCTTTTTAAGTCATCCTAGCATCTCAGGGCACTCATTCAAAGTAAGGTTGTCCCCATTTTATCTGTTATAGATTCTCCAACCTGGGCAACACCTGCTACATGAACGCCATCCTGCAGTCTCTGTTCAGCCTCCCTTCCTTCGCCAAAGACATGCTGAGAGTTGAAAGCGCCCCATGCAAGAGGGTACCCTTCAACGCATTGCTCAAGTAATACACTCAGCTTATTCAGTGGCAGATTATATGTGTATGCGTGTATATGTGTGTGTGTGTGTATGTATATATATATATATATATATATATATATATGTATATATATATGTATATGTGTATATATATGTATGTATACTGTATATACCGTAATTTCCGCACTATAAGCCGCACCGGAGTATAAGCCGCAGCAGCAAAATTGCCTGTTTGTTACATATATAAGCCGCACCGGACTATAAGCCGCAGGTGTTTTAATGTTTTTTTTTTTTTTTTTTTTTTTTTTTTTTATTGTGTTTTAATGTTTAATTACCATATGTAAGGGTTCATGCACAGAGGGGATTGTCGGGAAAGAGATGGCTGTTTGAGGAAGCTCCCATTTATTAACATTTCAACAAAACAACATAACACAACACCACCTGTGTTTTTTTTTACAGTGCACACAGTGTCCGCGGTGTGGTGAAAAGAGGGCAAGAGAGGAAATTAAAACAGAAGTGGATTTATAGTTAGAAAGAGTGCTAAAGAAGGGCCTGTGTCCACCTAGCGTCTTTTCCTCAGGTCCAGCGTCTTTTTTCAGTTGTTTCACATGGGGGGAGAGCGTATGCGAGCGCACACGGACGTCTAGAGAAAGTGCACAACGCCCAGCGTCTTTTTTCTGCGTTTTTGTGGCGCCCAGCGCTCCCAGCGCTTCCAGCTGAAAATATTTTAACTTTCAGAAAGACGCTGGTGTCGGCTGCTCCTTTTCTGGTAACTAATCATATGGAAAAACTATCGCAACAGAGACAGAACGGCTCAATTGTGGGAGCAGATCGGCTAGACACTTAATATTTCTGGTGAGTGTTGTGCTTACTGCTTTTAATAGCGTAGCCACCTGTGTTGTTAGCATGCTAGCTGTCAGCTATCAAGCTGAACTAACGTTACTTGCAGACTGCTTCCTTGTATATTGTGCGCTGGGATCAGCATTCCCCAGCGCACTCCCAGCGTTTAACGTCGGAAAAAGACGCTAGGTGGACACAGGCCCGAAGAGAGAATTCCGTTTTTTTTTCCCCCCCCCGAAAAAATCCATAGATAAGCCGCACCGTTATATAAGCCGCAGGGCCAAAAAACGGGGAAAAAGCCGCGGCTTATAGTCCGAAATTTACGGTATATATCTTCTACAGAGGGTAGAAATGTGCGTAGTTGTGTGTTGTTGCAAATCAGATACTGTATTTCAATGTATTCATCAGATGTAGCTTTCGTATACAGAATGATTTGGACATGTGCATTTCCATCTTTATTCCCTGCAGGCGCTTTGTGCACCTCATGATGAAGAAAGACGTGGGCTGTCCAGAGACAAAAAAGGACCTCCTGAGGAAGGTGAAGAGTGCCATCTCCGCCACAGCCGAGCGCTTCTCTGGATACATGCAGAATGTAAGACACCTCTAAAATGACTCATGCTATAATGTCGTTTTGGTACTAGTACTGGAAAAAGTAACATTTTTAGACTTTTTCCAGAACAGTTACTTTATTTATTTTTTACACTAGTGCAGTCCCGTTCGCCCCACTCCTTGGATTCCCAGTGTAGCTGAACACTGAACCCCTTGCTCTCCCTGCAGAAGTAGTGCTAACCCCCCCCCCACATTCAGGCATCATCTCCTATAGCGGTGCACCGATCACTTTTTTTGTGTGCCACCGATTGCCTATGAGCAATATCTGCACTACCGATCTATTTATTTATTTATTTATTTATTTAATATTTTTTTAGCAGCTGGTAGGCTATAGCAGTATTATATCAGCTTTTATAGCAGTATTAGGTCTGACAGTTTCCTTTGTACATGCATTTCATCCAACAATGTCCTGGTTTAAACCCCCCCCCCCCCCCCCCCAAACCTCAATATTTACGTGCTCATGTAAACAGAAACCATGTGCTTTTTAGCTATCAGACTCAGTGTTTCCAGATTGTTTCCACAGAGTTGCATTTGCTTAGGTGGTTATGTGTGCATTTTGGTGGTTTTTGAGCAGTCTTTGTTCTAGAAACCATCGCTGTATCTGGCAACCCGACCCAACACAAAAATAACTTCTTTTCTCTATCTCTTTCCATTTCAGTCTTGCAGTCTTGGTAGTTCAAGGTTCAATCAAAGCAACTAGCTAACGTTTAACTTCCAGAACCATTGTTTACATCGTTTGGTGTGCAATCTGATGTTATGAGCAGGATAGTAAAGACTAGCAAAACCAACTAATGTAACGTTACCAAGCGGCGAAGCCCTCGTTCACACCATACGCCGAAGCCACGCTGAAGCTATGCAGCAGTTTCATTTTGGCGTCCTTGTTAACAGGCGAGACCGTTCACACCAGCCCCACACCACACTGAAGCCACACTGCAGTGATAGTTTCAGCTTCTGTTCTATTTTTCAAGCGTGCACCTGTGCTGCTGGCAGGCATGAAGTCAATGCAAGTTGTGAGCGGGGGGAGGGCAGCTCCGAGCAAGGCGCTGAGGAAAAGAGTTTGTTTCTGGTGTGACCGTCTTAACGTGGCACTCAGCTTCTGTTGAGTGCTGCTTCAGAATAGCGCCCGGTGTGAACCAAGGGTAATGCTAGCAAGCTAACCTGAGCGAACGTTAGCTAGCGCGAGTGCAGGACGGGTCTCTAGTGAAGGAAACATGAGGAGTTGCTTATCAGACTCTACTGTCTGCTGCAAGAATTATTATTGCTTCTTCCACAAGGTATTTTATCCTGGCATACATTACAGATGACGTGTCTGCCTCGCACACTTTGTATTGTAATGATACTGCCGATATGTTTCAGCTGCTCACGTGTTTTGCGTTATCAATCAGTTTTGGTAATCGGCACTTAAAAGCATAAATCTGAATTCTCCGTTCTCTTATTTAGGCTGAAAATCTGCCGATTGCAATCGCTGGCCGAACGATCGGTGCACCCCTAATCTCCTACGCTTCACATACCAAATTTTGTGCGAATCCATGGCTAACTTTTTGAGATATCCTGCTAACAGACAGACACACAGACAAGGGTGGAAAAAAATCTCCTTGGCAGAGGTAACGAAGATCAAATGTCTAAGTGCATGTAAATGTACCCTTTGAAAGTCTCCTTGGAGTAAAAGTATCCATCGAAGTTGAAAGTCCACTGATCTGATGTGTGCCTAATTCTGTCTCTCCATGTCCCCCAGGATGCCCATGAGTTCCTGAGTCAGTGTTTGGACCAGCTGAAGGAGGATGTGGAGAAGATGAATAAGAGCTGCAGGAATGAAGCAGCCACCTCCTTGTCGCCCTCTGCGTTGTGTGGAGATGGCCAGCTGGCCACGCCAACATCGCCAGCAGCCAAGGTGGAGCCTGCTGAAGAGGTGGACACCTCCCGCCTGTACACCTGCCCTGTGGTGGTGAATATGGAGTTTGAGGTGCAGCATACCATCACCTGCAAAGGGTGAGGCCTGTCTCCTCTAGGGTTGTTACAATATCAAGATTTTACCCTGCGATACTATACCAGCCAAAGTATCACGATACCGGGTATTATCACGATACTGCATATTTTTATTTTATTTTTTATGAATGCACAAAGGTAAGAAAACTTGAGACAGATTTTAACTTTTGGGGGAACAATCACTTTACATGAGTGGTGCATGAATAACATGCTTAATTAACTCTACAGTAAGTTAAAATAAAGTAGTGAAAATATGTTTGTGAATTGTGTCTAACAAACAACGTGTACATCCCCCCCACCACCTCTACTGAAGTTCCTAGCAAATCCCCAACTCCACGTAGTTGTGGCTTTTCACGTAACTAATGATCTCTCAAAACGGCAGCTAGCTAGCATGTACAAGTCCCACTGATGTCTGCAGCGCTGCTTGAACGCCCCGCCCCACCCCCTGACGACGACTGCTGAGGGCAACAAGCAGTCAACGACCACAGCTCCCAGCGACCACGCTTCTGGTCTGAGCATAATGACATGTCTGTCTGCATAGAATCAACCCGGTTTAAGCTTGTCGACCCAAATCTACTTCACTATACATCTTGTTAAAGTACCTAACTAAGCACTATTTTAATGCTATCACCTGCACTAGAATGAAAATGGGACCATCCATAGCCATTATTATGCCCAGCTGCCATTTCTGCAAAACATCACAGGGAAAATACTGGATTATACAGGAGAAAAGCTTCACTCCCCAATGCATGCCCTAATAGTGCTGTCATGGTTGTCATCAGTGACTGCAACTGAAATTGAAAGGTGTTGTCATATCTGCATGATGTGTTGCAGATGTGGGGAGGTGGTGACCAAGCGGGAGCAGTTCAATGACTTGTCCATCGACCTGACACGCAGAAAGAAAACCCTCCCGCTTCGCTCCATCCAGGATTCTCTTGATCTCTTCTTCAGGGTGAGTCTGCTACTTAACAAGCTTTAAGCTTTCAAAGATTTCAAGTTCTTTGGATACATAACTCTCTCATCCATTTTTAAGGGTTAGGGCTACCTTTTTCTGCCTTTTTTCTGCCTCCGCCGGCGGTAGCCATGGCCGGAGGCGTTATGCTTTCGGGTTGTCTGTACGTCCATACGTACTTGAGGGAATGGGGTGGGGCTAGGGGAAAGGAGCCATAGCTAGGGATATAGGATGGTCATAGAGAGTTGGGGTTCGAGGGGTGGGTGGGGGGAGTGGCTAGGGGGATGTGGTTGGTGGGAGGGCTGTGTGGTAAGGGAAGGGGGTGGGGCTAGGGAAAAGGGGGCATGGCTATGGATAGGAAGGTCATAGAAAGTCGGGGTTCGAGGGGTGGGTAGGGGGGACTGGCTGGGGGGATGTGGGAGGTAGTTGTAGGACCATTTTCCATGTTGAAAATGATTAGCTGTGTAGTTGAGATACCCCCAAACTAAAGTACCATAAGGATGAATGTCTACTCCACTGTGCTGTGGGCTTCAAGGTATTTGTGCTTGTATGAGTCTGGACATGGACAGACATGGATGTAGACTGCAACTTGATCTGTTGGCGGAGGCATACACCCACGATGCTGTATTTCTAGTCGTTTATTGTCTGTGTTGAACCAACCCTAACTCTGCATCAAACTATTAAGCCTCAATTGGTGATAGTAAGTCTGACTATGTAACAGCTGAAACCTGACTGACAGTTTTGTTTTATTCTTTTAGATACTTTTTTGGGGGCATTTTGCCTTTATTGATGGGACAGTGTAGGCAGACAGGAAAGGTTGGGAAAGAGAGAGGGGATGACGACAAAGGACCACGGGTCAGATTCGATCCTGGGTCGGCCGCGCAAAGGACTAAGCCTTTGTGGTACCTGTGGTATGAGTTGAGCCACTGTGACGCCCCTGACAGTTTCTTTTTCCTTTTGCAGGTGGAAGACATTGAGTACTCGTGTGAGAAGTGCAGTGGGAAATCAGCAACAGTGACGCATAAATTCAGCAAACTGCCCAGGTGACGCACACACAGAAACTGTTAATGGGCCATTTTCACAGCATTTTGTATCAAAAAGGAAGGGTAAACACAGGTGCAACCAAAACAATAATGAGGGCCCCAGCACTGGAACGCCTAAATGGATTGGAAGTTGGAAACCCTCATTAATGTTTTGGTTGCACCTTTTATACACAAAATGGCTGCTGTGAAAAAGGTCAATAGAAGCACACATGCACCTCAGGTTTGCCCTTTTTTTAAATCTGCATTAGTATATGTATAATGCGTAAGTGTATGAAGCTGCATCTGTAATGTTTCAGTTTTGTGTCAAACGGAAATTTTCAATGGAATGGCGGTGTTGTACATAACTGACAGCGCTAAGAAGTCACCAGTTTTAAATATTGGGTGCCAACCACAGTCATTGCTCCCCACCAACAGCTGTGTAGTATTGCTGTGTGAAACAAATGGGTGTCAGGTAAACACAGAGGTTAATTGTTGCTCTCTTTCTGCTGGTCCTTCCGCACAGAGTGCTCATCCTCCACCTGAAGCGGTACAGCTTTAACGCCCAGCTGTCTCTAAACAGCAAGTTGGGCCAGCAGGTGGTGATACCCCGCTACCTGACCCTGTTGTCCCACTGCACTGAAGCCACACGACCCCCCCTCAGCCTCGGCTGGAGTGCCCAAGCCGCCATGTAAGATCCCAAAAACACCCTAGACACCTCCAAACAAAATGTATGGTGGATTATTTTAATGATTTCAAAAGTGTAGGAATTTAATTTCATGGGTGGGGTTGCACATATGCATGTACTTTTTGGAGATGTAGACCCACTGTCATTTCGTGAATGATCCTCTGCTTTGTAGTGATGCAACCTACTTGACACTCATTGCCGAGCTCCCAGTCCCACCAGCACAAAAAAAAGCATAAGAACCCCACCCTATGATTTTAACTGAAGACATTTTAACTGACTAGGATGCATTACCTTTAGGGGTGGGGGAAAAAATCGATTCACTTAAGTATGGCGATTTTTAATGTCACGATTTTTTGAATCGATCTTTTATTCCAGAATCGATAATCGCGTAATTTTTTTCTGTTTGTTTATGAATGAAATGTTACCACTTTCATCCAGTACATTATAGAGCGCTTCCCTCTGCTCCATGGCTCATACAGCCAATCATGTACCTTGTTAGTACAAGTGACACGGAAACAGCCAATCATTTAACAGACAAACTCCGAGTGCACGCGCCCCATGACCCGCCCCCACTCACACAGCTAATCCCTTGACAATGGTGGAATTGCTAGTGACGCATAGTTTGATCCAGAGCTGAGAGTCCCGACATCTCCTGGATAAGCAGCACTGTCGAGTTGCAGCAAAATAGACAGTTTGTGTTGTACTCTGAAAGGGTCCCCCCCCCCCCCCCCCCCCCCGAATCAAATTGTACATTATCAGCTTTATTTTAGCATGCAAAAGTTTGGTCCTCCGCTGACGCCTCTCGTTTGATCTCACCCGGCGTTACAAATAATTTGATGTGGGTGTTTCAATTCGTGTTAAAACGTAACGTGTTAACATGTGTTCTATTAATAAGAGCCCGGGAAATTAACGTTAATGTTAAGACACCAATTTCACAAATACGGACGTCTGCAACGTTACTTTACGGAATGGCATCCGCAGCTCAATTCGCTTCTGTGAGCAGAGACAAAGTTGAAGTGTTGGAAAGGTTTTACTTGTACTTTTGGACAGGAATAACTCATTGTGTCATCTATTGAGCACACAGCTTATATGACTTTATGTCTTCTGCTTGGGCGGAGTCTTGATGCGTATATAAAACTGTACTGGAGAAATGTACCGCATTTTCAGCGAGGCAAGGCTTTTTCTACTCATGATATAATATACAGTCTCTAGAAGTGTATGATTCAACTTCCCATGTTCTAGTGTAAAAAAGCAAACAAACTGAAAAAGGAAAAGAAAACAAGAAACAAAAATCGCAATGAATCGTAATATCGAATCGCAATAATCGTAGAATCGCAATACTTAAGAATCGCAATATATATCGAATCGGCACCCAAGTATCGTGATAGTATCGAATCGGGAGATAAGTGAATCGGCACAGCCCTAATTACCTTTGGCTCTGCTCTCTGAGAGAGGAGGGTTGAATGATAAAGAGCAAATATTTGGCTTCTAACCATTCTCTCTCTCTCTCTCTGTTCTCATGCTCTCAAAGATCCCGAACACTCAAGACCTCCAACTCTGTCAATTCCTCCACAGCACTTCTCCGGTAAGTCCTATTGATTCTGCAAGACTCGAAAAAAGAGAAAAAGCTTTTAAAGCAGTATTTGAATACAGTTTGATGGTATAGGAAGAACATGCAAAAAGACAAATTTCACGTATCTTCCTCTTGATCTTCTTTCTCATTTCAGTGTTCTAATTTGTCTAATTTCAGAGTGGGAAAAAATACTTTTAATCAAACAATGTTGAATTTTGGGGCATGTAAATGTTTGAACAGAGCTGTATTCTCAAATAGGATGTGACAAAGCAATCTCCAAAATACTTATTTTTCCAAAGTACAAACTCCTAAAGAATGTGCGACTACTAGGCCCCAAATTTAGACTTCTATGGTGATTTTATCTTTAACAATTGTCCTGATAACTGTGTATAGGCGGACAGGTGGGAAGATAGCCATTTCCAGCAGCAACTCTATCCTGGTGGACTCAGACAGTGAGGAGGAGCTGACCAGGAGGGTGAGCCGCAAGCGACACCACAGCGACTGTCTGCCTGCTGATGACAACCGGCCGGAGGAGGTGGGCACCGGCTGATGGACTTTACCTTGCTTCAACCACTCCCCCCCCCCCCCCCCCCCCAGTTGCCGTTTTAACACTTGTGTTTATGGCTTCAGCGGGGAGCGACCATGGAAACAGACTTTGGCGGTATAAACGATGACGAGATGCTGGAGGCCGTATTGGAGATAAGTCGTCAAGAGGCCGGGCTGTCGGCGCCGCCCCCCCCACTGGAGATCGAGCCAACCAACAGCCCCGACACAGGGTTTGGGGACACAGATGTGCACGATCTGGCCTATCACACGGATCTGATGGACACAGACAGCAAACCGCCTGCAGGTACTACTACAGCCTGTGGGGAAATGCATCAAGGTTGCTACGTGAGGCATTGTCAATCTTTGATCTCTGTCTTTTAAGATTTAAAGAAAGACAGCATGCATTGTATTTAGGGGTCTCAAAAATAATCGATTATAAGATGCATCGCGATGCGGACGTGCACGATTCTGCATCGATTCACAAATGTCAAAAATCGTTTATTAATTTTTATTTTATTTTTTATAATCAAATAAAATATAATGGAAGTACATGCAGTTGTTTATTTTAATTATGGATCATAATACAATGCAATTCCAAATGCACTTTTATTTTAAAAGTAGCCACACAGTGAGAAAAAAGAAAGTGAGAAAAAATAAATCATGTATTGCAGAAAAAAGTGATGCATCGATATAAGATGCATCGAGATGCATCGATAATCGTACTCGAATCGAATCGTAGCCCTCTGAATCGTAATCGAATCGTGAGGCCAGTGAAGATTCACAGCCCTAATGGTATTGGTATGAAAGTAGAAATATATAATAAAAAAAAGTTTTAATGCGTTAAACATTTAGGAATCATGAAAGCAGCTTCGCCATCATTAGCCTAAATGTATGGGTGTATAAGTGGAGATCATTTCAGTACATATTATTGTGTGCGCTTGCAGACGTGCTGGACTCCCTGGACCTGACCATGGATGAGAACAAGGAGAACCAAACCCCGTCGGGCGTGCAGCCTCAGGGGGAGCTGGACTGGGTTCAGCAGTACAGTCTAGATCATGAGAGGGAGGAGCAGGAGCTGCAGCAGGCACTGGCCCAGAGCCTCCAGGAGCAGGTAAGACCCAATGTCATAACAAAAAGATCAAGTCTGCACACTGAGGCTCCATCAATGGTTTTTTATTTGCAACGTTTTGATCTACACATGATCTTTGTCAAGGAAGAGCCAATGTCATGTCACACTATTTTCATTTCAAGTTTGAAACTTGGTTATATACGAGATGGTATACAATCTATAAGATGGTCTACAATCTATAAGATGGTCTACAATCTTTTGTCCTTTTTTAAATTTTATGAAACGTCTGAAAATGAGTAAATATGTTGTCCCCCTCCCCATACAGGAGGCCCAAGAAATGAGAGAGGACGATGATCTGAAGAGAGCCACTGAGCTCAGCTTGCAAGGTAGAGAGTCCTTCCTGTAGATCAAGGGACGCAAACTCTGCGCTTTTGGGCGCATCCTGCTTTTTTCATCTCAATTTGGGTCATTTCTCTGGTTCGTCCAGATCCGAGGATATTTTTCAACTCAATTTCAAGTGGGATCCATAACTACCACGCGCTTACGTTAAAACGAGAGAGGACAGACCATGGGGACAAACAAGCGGCGATATGCGGGGACTGAATATGGGTGGAAATGGCAAACTGTTTGACAATTGGTGCAACAAATTACCGTAACTTGTTTGCGCTGCACTGTCACACAATCAGCAGAGAGAAAGTTGTCTTTCCACATGAGGTAGGCTCTCTGGCTGACCCAGACACAGCGTCTGCTGCACAGTGCACTTCCATGTCGTATGTAGTCTCGCTAGCCAGCCTCTCTTCCCTTCCGTCACAGAGTCTGGCGCCATGGAAACAGGCAACAGGGATAAGCCCTCCCCTGCTCTAAAGCTGCTCTCCCATTCGAGCGACTGTTTCGGTGGCAGCAGGATATCCGCTCCCCCGCTTGCAAGCTCTGTCTACACTCTGTCATTGGCTCCGACCATGTCAATCAGAGCAGCTTCCGCTCCCATGTGTGTCACTGTAATGCTCCCGGCCGTCGAATGTGAAAACAACGACGCTAACTAGCTAGCGTAGAAAGCTAACGGCAGAAACCTACAGGCTAACTCGTTGCTACACGCTGAAAATGGCAAGTTTTGAAGAAAATGTGGATTGTGCAATAAAGAAGGCCTGCTCGGCACAAGTTCCACCCCAAAACTATTTTCCAAGGGCACTAACGCTAAGCACCGCCCAAGACGAGGATGATTGGTTAACCCAAACAGCATTTTTTTTCACAATCCCACAATGGAAACCTGCGGCGCCAGACTCTCTGACGGAAGGGAAGAGAGGCTGGCTAGCGAGACTATGTCGTATGTGCCAAAACAAGTGATTGCCTGTAATCGCGCAGGTTATATAACGTTACATCCTAACGTTACAGCTGCTCTTATCTGGTTACAATCATAACGTGCAGCGCATCACTTTACATGTCCGTGGTAATGGCAAAGGCATGTTGTTGTTGTTGTTTACAGTTGTAGCGTAATCAGGCATTAACCTTACATTTACATGATTAATCCTCTTGAATATTGAGCAGCCTGTTGCAAAGGTAGAGAGCCCTTCCTGTAAATCCTCTTGAATATTGAGCAGCCTGTTGCAAAGGTAGAGAGTCCTTCCTGTAAATCCTCTTGAATATTGAGCAGCCTGTTGCAAGGTAGAGAGCCCTTCTTGTAAATCCTCTGAATATTGAGCAGCCTGTTGTAACTTGTACAGCATATATTAGTTCAGGCTCACTGTAGCAGCAGAATTTCGTATGTTTTATCCATGACCCCAACTCAGTCTAAAAATCAAGGTTTTTACAGACATGAAAATCCAGGTCAAGTTGTCAAATTTGATAAGTGATTACTGGCGAAAGACAGGGAAATGCAGGAGATGTGAAGCTCAAAAATATATAGAATTATTTTTGTAAGAGGGAATAACATTCAATTTCAAAACTATTGGATATCATTTTTCCCTTTGACCAAGGAAACACAAGTAAAAGTCAGTCACTTGAAAATACTGTTACATGCAAACAGACAGAATGGACTTTGAGAGGAAATTATGTATCATTTGTGAATACTGTATATTTAGAAACATAATTTGATGGGAGAAGTAGACAGTTGATGCAGAAGGAAAATGTAATGCAGTAGTTTGGCTTGGACTCATCTATATCCCAATCACATCCATCAGAGTTCAACAACTCTCTGCCAGAGCTGCTGTGCTCAGACGAAGACTCCGGCAACGAGGATGTGTTGGACATGGAGTACAGCGAAGTAGAGGCCGAAGACCTGAAGAGGAACGCTGAGGTACTACACATTCTACTGCTAGAAAGAATGACCTAACTCATGAGTCACATGCTATTATTCATAGCTTTCAAGGGGCGTTACGTGCTGCCGGGAACACCCACCTGACGGTCAAAAAAAAACTTGTTCATTCCGCTGCCAGCCAAGTCGACTAGTTTCTCATGCTGTGTTTGTTCAGCCGTTTGTACACACGTCTTTGCGGCCAACATTTCATCAAAGGTAAGCTCAAGTAACGTTACAATAATGATTAAAATACCCCGTTAACGTTACTTGAGCTTACCTTTGATGAAATGTTGGCCGCAAAAACGTGTGTACTTTGATGGTAGAAAAAAAGCCATTTGCCCTCCCCAGCGACTGAACCACGTCTAATCGCACAAATCCACAACCTCCTCCTGTCTGAGTTTTCTTTCTCCGACGGGATTCTGTAAAAGCACAAGCCAGGCGTGTCTCCTCGTCGGTTACTGCAACCGATAGCACAACAGGTATCCGGCATTTTGGCTGAACAAACACAGCGTGAGAAACTAGTCGACTCGGCGGGCAGCGGAATGAAGATTTTTTTTTTTTGACCGTCAGGTGGGCGTTCCCGGCAGCACGTAACGCCCCTTGAAAGCTATGAATTGGATACTCCGATGTAACGATTAGATTTACACAATGTATATAGTAAAACATATAACTAACTCAATAATTAAACGGCTATTAAACATACTAGTTCAGAGCATTGCATTTATTTTAAAGGCAAAACTTTAAAACAACTTTTCAAAACTCAAACAAAAGCTCAGTGTGTATAGTATTTCATGGCTTTTTTTTTTTACCAGAATTTGATTTGCTTGTACAGCATATGAAGATGACACAGACTTGTGTAAATGGCACGCTACTATGTGATACCACACACCTGACAGTTTTACTGTAACCTTGGAGTACATCGAACTGCCTCCAGTCTTAAAGCATTCAGTGATGTTTTTGTGTTAAAATAAGTGTTAAATGGCTCTATATTCTGACAGCTATCACTGAAATAGTGTTTGGTCAGTAACGTGGAACTCCCAACCCCCCGCTGTCCTCTGTCTTTCTTCTGTAGCCCTGCATGGGCAGGGCAGATGTATCTCCGCAACCATAACTTGTACAAACTCACAGATGGCGGCGTTGTATTTGTCGTGAAAAAATACATATAGTCCTTTGGAGGCATCGTGATCTGACCTTCCATTTCCCAGAAAATCTTAACAATTCCGATTGGATAAAAATTTGGCATTGACCTCCCACTATCCAATCAGAGAAATGTTTACATTTTCTTGGAAACGGAAGGTCAGATCGCGATGCCTATAAAGAACTATATGTATTTTTTCACCCTGAATCCAATGCCGCCACCCGTGAGTTACGGTTGGGGGGCTTCGTCCGCTCTGCATGCAGGGCTGTCAGGAGAGAGATACAGTAGAGGACAGCGGGGGAGTTGGGAGTTCCAAGTTACTGACCAAACACTCTATTTCAGTAATTGCTGTCAGAATATAGAGCCATTTAACACTTATTTTAACACAAAAACATCGCTGAATGCAGCTTTAATTGTGATAGCTGTGTAATAATAACCCTCTAATCCACAGAGTGGAGACCTGGCCAACTCGTTTAGACTCATCAGTGTGGTCAGTCACATTGGGAGCAGCACGTCCTCTGGTGAGCAGTTGTGTGTCCTATGTTGTTGGATTCACTATGCAATTTACCACATAGTAGTTGTTTTATAATTTAGTTATCCACCAGCCACAAGAAAGCAAGTTACAAAATATTAGAGGTCTCAAATTTGTAGTGTGTGGTGTGCAAACAAATCAGTGAACTAATCGGTGAAATCATCTCCTGCAGTGTTTGAAAACCTGACCAATCTTGGCACATGGTTGCATACCCCTGGTCTTCTTCACAATACATTGTATTTCCCTACCCTAGGCCATTACATCAGCGACGTGTTCGATATGAAGAAGCAGTCGTGGCTGACCTACAATGACCTGGATGTGTCGCGCACGCAGGAAGTCGCTGTCCAGCGAGACCGTGACCGCAGCGGATACATTTTCTTCTACATGCACAAGTGAGTTGGCATTAGAAACAGTAAACGTGCTGTGGCTGCTTGGCATTGCCTGGTCCTAACCACACTCTTTGACCCAAGGAGTCTGGACACTTTCTTTGATGTTGCCATGCCGTCACTCTTGAGGAGGCGGGTCGTGTTTGTAGATTCATCTCATCACTCAGTTAGTCAAGCCCAAGGGGCAACCTCCACCACTGATGCTTCAAACCTGCATTCTTAATAATGGCCAGCAGGGAACGACTCCACTGGCTGCAAAAAGAAGTCTGATCGGTAATCGGTGAATTGTTCCCCACTAAAATAGTTATTAGGGGTGTCACGATACACTCAATTCACGATACACGATATTGGGTTCACGATAATGATACGATATGATATTTTAACAATATTTTTTGCGATCGATTTGTAAGTTGAGGGGCCATCCTCCACGCTAATTTGAGTAATTTCACCATTTTCATCCTCCGTGTCTGTAACGTCCCTCGTCTGTTCAAACAAAGCAATGAAAAGGAGAGCAAGCATGCAATCAGATGCAGATCAGTGCCACCATGTTCAGCTTCTTTTTCTCGCGATATGAGATTTCATCTCAACGATACATATTGTCACGTTTTGATATCGCGATATATAGAGGGAATGCACGTGACGTCACGGACGCGACAGTCAGTGCGGGTACGCCCACTCAGCTGCAGTGAGTGTCAAAACGTCTAAACAAGCCAGGTGGCGCCGCCGGGTCATGGTGTTTAGCGTTCAGCTTCCGCGAGAAAACAACGAAAATGGGAAAGTGCTGTTGTGCCATTGACTGTAAAAATAGATTCAACAAGGCGTCGGAGGTATCTTTTTACAGGCTGCCGAAAGCTAATGAAACGGTCCCGGTCTTCTCTGCAGCTATCCAGGGTTTCAATGAGGGCTCATTCATTCTCTGGCTGTGTTTTACCTGCACAGATATAACGTTACATGAGTGACAGTGTTCACTATGAACAAAGCTAGCGTGTGTTAGTGACAGCGTATGCTATATTTTTCTTAATAAAAGTTGTAATAAAATAAATATTTACCTCTCCACATACAACCAGAATATCCATTGCTGTCCTCGTTACTTTAATGTCGCCAACAAATCCAGCCTTGAAGTATGACCACGCATCCAGGCTCTTGTATGCTTTCATGCTTTGGTTTGTGTATTTCCCCGGCGTCGATATTAAGTACATATAAATGTCAGGAAACCCTATTCCTGGCCACATGTCTACGTCCATGGACCACTGGTTCTTTGGCAAGCTGTAAGGGTCACATTCGAGTCCAACTGCCTTTAATTTAAGCAGATAATCGTTTATATTAGCCGTGGTTTCGCTACTACCCCTGGCGGAAGCCACGTTTGTTTTGGAAATTTGACACTCAGTGCTGCTCAGTCCGGCTGAGGGGGCGTGTTCAGGAGGGGGCGTGGCGTCGGTGCATTCCCTCTATTGTGGGACGATATATTGTGACATCCCTAATAGTTATTGGTCTCAAAAATCCCATATCGGTCGGGCTCTAGTACCACCTCCGCCTCACTTTAACCCTGTCCAGCGATCGCTCAGCTCGCCGATCACAGACCAATAGCAGGTGGCTCTGTGGGAAACCCCTGGCCTCACGCTAGCTGCTTCCAGCTGCAAATAAACAAGATGGCGACGGCCAAAATGACGAACTCTGGGCTTCAAAACAACGGTCCACAAACCAATGGGTGACATTACGGTGGAAACACACTCCTTGCTAGCAGAGCTCGCAAAGGTAGTGAGCACACTCACCAATAATAATAAAGCTTCAGGTGCACGGCACAAAAGTAACAGTCAAATCAACAAGGAACGCCAGCACGCAATGAATGTCCTTTCAAGGTTTTATTCCGTCATCGAGACCTTACACAACGGACGTTTCAGCCAACAGGCCTTCTTCAGCGCTGAAGACATTACGGTGGCTCTATATTTTTATACATTCTATGGCGAGCTTTTAACTATTCTGTCCTCTAGGAGGTGTTTATAAACTAGAACACAGTTGACCTGTGAACGAGCTACAGCTCCCATCCAGCTATAGCACATTACTGTCTGCCTGGTCCAGACAATGAGCTTCAGTATTTACATTCACCATGCTATCGTACATTAGGTCAATTCTGTGTGCTTATCAAGTTAAATAATGACGCTACTTCCCCTCATTTCAGCAACGCATCCGGCAATTTACCTGACACAAAAGTTAAGCATGTTCTAGTTTAGACTTTAGAGCACATTGTTCAACTTTTTTTTTTTTCTTTTTTAACATGGGGTTAATTTTGTTTGAGACCCAGGTTCCAGATCCAAGCAAACACTGCATACTGGAATTGCATTCTGTTTAGTAATGTACTTTGTATGTCTTTGTATTACTGCATTACATAAGTAACCTGACCTGACAGCAGTTTTTGTCCTCATGATGCAAAGCTGGACACTGATTTCTTGCCCTTGTCTGTGTGTCCCCAGGGACGTGTTTGAGGAGTTGTCTGAAACAGAGAGGACTGGAGCTGGCAGCATTTCAGAGGCAGGAAGGAGCGTCCTGCAGCCCCTCTGAGAGCCAAGTCATTGGAGGACACACAAACAGACTCACCCACACCCTGGTAGATGGGAGCTCTCCTGTGAACAAACTGGGGCTGGATTTTTTTTCTTTGCTTTTATCAAACAACTCTTTTGTAAAGGTTTATTTTTTGTCGTTCTTTTTTTGTTGTTTTTGTGGCACACTCTGAACTTTAATGCCATTCATTCAGACCTTTGCTTCAAAGCAACTATGAGACACCAAATGATGCTGGTGCTCCTTGGATTGTATTGTTTGCAGACCTTTCCCCCCCCATATAAACTATTAAATAAAGACATATTCTATGTTGAGTATAAGCTATTATAGAGTTAGAGGGTTGTTGTATTCAGCGGGTACATGTGGTGCAATATTTATGTTCTGGCACAAACTGGCCAATTCTGATCAGCGTTGTCAGTTTGAGTGTGGATATTTTCCGAGTTGCTTTCTGTGCTTAACTGAAGGTGTGTGTGTGTGTGTGTGGGGGGGGGGGGGGGGCTGTCTGTTTTATAATTCCCCAAAAAACACATTTACAATCTCAATTGTAATAACACAACTTGTCTTTTATGAACTCTCTTCTAGGGGGTTCCCCTTGTGCCTCCCAGCAAAAACTTGTTATGTATACAGAGCTTTACTTTGAAAGTTGCACAACCACCTCTGTTTAGAATGTGTTTGTCAAACCTAACAAAATACTGTTCTCAGTGTGTAAATCAGATAGGTGTTCCTCTTTAAAAGGCCAACAGATTTTTCTATTTATTGCAACATAGGGTAAGTTGTCATGGCTGATCAATCAAGATAAGATTTAACCTTCATCCCCTTGGGGAAATTGAAACCTGGGCCAGGTTGATGGAAAATAGCGCAATGTGTCTTTTTCCCCACTGTCTTATATGGTCAGTATACAGTATTTAACTAGTCTTCCTCTGCTAACCCTGTTCAGCTAGTTCTTATAAAATCCCCTGGTTGCTTACAGATGAGAAGCACTTGGGAGTAGAGCTGGGTATTGGAAGGTGGGTTTTTGTTTCATTTTTTATTCCTCTACTGATTCCAATACCTCAAATTCAATACTGTTACTAATGCCAAGCTCTTTGATACCATTTTGTTAAATTAAATCACATTTCAATGTCAGTTGATTTTGTGTAATATTCATACATGCTATCTGCTTAACAATCAGACCACACACTAATTTAATTTCCTCAGATGCAGACAAACCTGAAGAAAAGTTGAGTTCTCATTGTAGTAATTCAGCATTTAAAAAAATCACTGATAAAAATAAAATCAGTATGCAGAAAATATATTTTGATAGTCATGTGGCTGGGCTTTAGGAAGGGTGCATGACTACCAGATGATTGCTCTGGCAGTATTTTGTAGCACCATGATAAACGTGAGCCCAGTTGTGATGTCAGATAAAACTTGTTCCGCAAATTGATCGTCTAGTTTTACACAGGCCTTGGATTCATGGTTCAGAAACACTGCGCCTTCCTGTGCACGTCCCAAACGCAGAGGGCATTTGTTGAGTATAAGAATGAACAGCTTTTTTTTCCTACCCGTTCATATACAGTACTTTACTCTTCCTAAAGCAGATTTTAATAAAAGATTACAGTGAAAGTGTGCAAAGAGTTTTAATTTAATGCTTAAAACACTTGTACAACACTTAAATCCAGTGTTTCAGAGGGATAAGAAACAAACTCCTGTATGTGCAGTGCCTATTGACATGTCCTTAGAAAAACAAAACTAGTAAAACTTGACTGTGCAGAAGACCGCTGTCAGTGTCCTTCCATTTGTCCATGAATGATCATGGCACCACTGTTTAAATCAGTAGTCCATCTCTGGTAGTGTACAGGCAAAAATAAGTATCATCCCCAGTGCAATGTTCATATCTCGGAGATGACAGACCATCACCTGTCTTGACTGCATCTCTTAGTCAGTGGCTCCAACTGTCGGCCGGTGAGTCTGTTGTACTCATTCAGAATGTAGCTTTCCCTCTGCAGCATCTGGGAGCAAATTCAAAAGAGAACAGTGTTGTTGTAGTAGACAGCAGAAGAGGGAAGCGCATGGATCTGATGGCTCATTTGACGTGCTCATTAGTGGGGCAGGTAATGTATTATTAAACAAACAGAATCCAGGAGGTCCTGCTTGATTATCAGTCCCCAGGTTTGGATGCAGACTACCATGGAATAAAACTAAGGCACTCTGTCTTCAAGTGATTTTTATTTTATTTTTAATCTTAGAGCACAAGACAAACAGACCAACGCGTATCGACTAGGTCTTCATCAGGCCAAAGTGCATGGGTCATGTACATATAGGTTACACATACCAAAGAATGTGAAGATACTTTTCTTTTTTTATATATACGGTAATAGCAATATGACAAATTCAGTGATTTATATACTGGAAAAAGGGGAAACAATCCAAATGCATGTCACGTTTCCAAATTAGACACTGAGGATTCATATCTCAATGAATTCAATTAATTTCAAAGAAGAAAAAAGTTATATCAAGAAACGATTAGGTACATATACAAAGAGAATTGCTGTGTACCAAAAAAGAAAGTTCTAGGCCTCAGTAGTAGCCCAGATAAGCAGATTTCAAATTAGTAATCGTTTTGTCACCTGTATGTTCACATTATTTGGTATGTATGTAATCTATTATGTACATGACCCATATTCTTTGGTGCCCTCTTTTAATTCTAAGGCCTCATGTGCTGGGTGGAGTGCCACAACAGCAGGTATATATTCCAGACTGGTTGTGTTGACCAGACCCTGATGAAAACCTAGTCAATCAATACGTGTTGGTCTGTTTGTTTGCCTTGTAGATTGAAGATTATTCCATGGTCATAGACTGCGTCAAAACCTGTGGACCGATATTATCAAGCAAGACCTCCTGGGTTCTGTTTGTTTAATTATAGTATTGTTATATTTCAGAGATGTATTTAGTCAATTGAACTTTTCTTCAGCGAGTCAGCACCCTCCCTTTCCCCCCCAAGGGGGATGTGTGTGTGTGTGTGTATATCCAGCTTCCTAACGGAGATCTCCATACACACCTCAGTCCATTCCTCCTCTGTCTCGTGCCTGTAGCCCAGCAGGTGACAGATGCCATGAGCAGTGACAACCTGAGCCATGAGAAAAAGAGAGGAACAATTATGAGGCCATTGGTGCACCTGGCATTAATATGCGTTTTCTGTCATCAGATTGCAATCAGATAGTGCTTGACCACATTAGCCTGATTTCATTTACACCTGGCGTTAACATGCATTTTGGGTGATCAGATTGCAATCTGATCACCCAAAATGGGTGTCCTCTCAATCCGCATACAGTTGCTGTATCCAGATTGAGAGGACACATTGCATTTACACTTGTGTTCAATGTGTACACAATGCGTCCCTGACCACCTCCGGAGGTGGTTTGGCCGATCAGATTGCAATCCGTCTTCAATGTGTCTTGGGGGCGTTTACACCTGTACTGTACTTTCAAGTGGTCAAGCACAATCTGATTGCAATCTGATGACAGAAAATGCATGCCAGGTGTAAATGGCCTCTGAGACAGTGGGAAGCCCTTCTCCAACTGGGGTCACATTAGATCAGAGGTTTTCAAAGCGGGAGGTGGGCCTCCCCACGGGGGCTCTAAACAGTTTCAGGCTGCTACTGCTATTGCATGTTACATTCGAGTTAATTATTGCAAGAGAAGCATAACAAAACTATATCCCATTTGCAAATGTTTTCAAGAGGAAACTGAGAACATTTGTCACTCAGAAAAAGATTCTCTTAGATTGATTTCATTTTTATGTTTGTTATTGTATTCTGTTATGAGTCGCTCTAGCTCTAGCCTGAAGGACCCCGGCGCGGCCTGGGGTCCTTCAGGCTAGAGCGAGGTGCTTGGCGCAGGTGAATGACGTGCAGCGCACAGGCCTCCTTGAGGCATCTTCCCTGCCCATGGTACGGCATGGTAGGATTGCCTTTTTCCGCAGGAGGTTCTGGTGAGATGAAGGAGGTGCCCGGCCTGGAATCACCCCACAGGGCCTTAGACCTCCATGCACCGAAGGTCTTGCAATACTGCGGTGTAGCACTAAACTCTATTGCAGCGGATTGGGCGTGATCAACCCTTCCGTGGGCAACGTTGCAGACAGAGTAGGAAGGCTGATCCGTGAGCGGCTGCTTCTGGGACGCGGGTCGGGGTCGTAATCTGCCGGGTCTACTGGGCGAGGGTGTATGATGTTGTCAGACCCGAAACACCCCACGACCCCAGTCAACATCACTGATGACGCGTCCCAGCGTATGCTGTAGCATGTATACTGAACCCTGAGTTATGTCTGCTTTATGTTGACGATTTTCTTTCCAATTAATAATTGTTTTTGCTTGTGTTTGTTTTATGTATATGTGTGGTTTAGAATTATTTTCAACTAATCAGTTTATTGCATTATTTTTATTACTTTTTTCCACTAACATGGTAGAAGATTGTTTTCTGTCAAACTGAACTTTAGAAAGCTGTTTTTGGCAAGTTTATTTTCTGTGTAATGTTTCTGGTTATTGTTGTATTATTTGATTTCATTATGTATTTTTATTTTCAATTTTTTGTTTCTTGAATTTTATATTGTAATTTCAGACCCCAGGAAGAATAATCGCTGCTTGAGGCAGTGGTTAATGGGGATCTTAAATAAATAAATGAAGGACTTGTGGGGGGGAGGGGTCCCTGTACAAAGCTGTCCAGTTATAAGTGGGATGGATGGCCAAGGTTGCACATGAAAGGTGGCCAACAAATTGATTTGGATGAAGTAAAAAAACAACAAAAAAACAACAACGCACTCACAGTGAGAACCCCATGCAGATCCAGGGATTCCTCCTGACACTGTTTCATCATGAACTCGACCCCCAAGAAAACATCCCCAAGGTTGAGCTCATCTCTGTGAAGGGGACAAGGCAGCTTACCAGGCCTCAGGTCCTGAAACACACAACATCGTTCGTTCAGCGGTGGTTTCTGTGTTTTTTTATTTTTATTTTTATTTTACCTTTATTTAACCAGGTTAGTCTCATTGAGATTAAAAACCTCTTTTGCAAGAGAGACCTGGCCAAGAGGCAGCACAGGGTTACAGACATACAGTTTCATAACATATCACAACATTTGCATATAAGCAACTGAACTAACAACCAAAGATTAAAAGAAAAGAAAAAAACATATTTCACATTAGGCATGATTCAATCTACTCTAATCATGACACTTACAGACCTGCATTTCGTTTGCCTCCATGACTTTTAACATAACTTTAAATCTGTCTAATGAGATAAGCTCCTGTAGATTCAGTGTTTCTTGAAGCTCATTCCAGGCCAGAGGGGCAGACAAATGGAAGGCCTTTTTGCCAAATTCAGTCCGAGCCTTTGGTATGGTCAGCAGGACTCTATTTTGTGTGTGTGCGTGTGTGTGTGGTGGGGGGGTGATCCCGTGTTGCTCTGTCAGCAGGACTGTTTAAAGATTAAGGACAATATTTGTCAATATAAACAATTCTCTCTGGACTGAACACTAAAACATAATGTAATACAATAATGTTAACAACGTACAGAAAATCACCAGTGAGCATGAGAGGACATTGAGTCGCCTTTACCTCGTAGAATGGAAATGAGAGGACATCCGTGGGCACATTCTTTTTCCTGTAGATGTTATTGATGTTTTGAATCTTGCGGTTATCCACGCAAATGATTCCCAAATCAAATTTCTGGATGCCCAGTATGTGCCTCAGTGTGTCCACATCCTTACGCAGTCTGGCGCGGCGAAGTGGCACCACCTTCTGGAGGTTCCGCAGAACTACGCCCATTATGAAATTTTCAGTTAAAAATGATAAGGAAAGTATCGATTAAAAACGCCAATGAGACATGGGATAAACTAAATAAAGACCTGCTCCAGAAATCGGACAGTCAGGGGCCGACAAGTTCGATAAGGTTAGTTAGCTAGCTAACACTAGCTAGCTAACTTAGCTCGTTAGCTAACCGTGCAGCAGGCAGGCAGGCAGGCAGGCAGGCAGGCGATATTCAAGGTGACACGTACCGGGCTGTAATAACAACATAGTTCCACAAGAAAGACGCTGTACGATTTTCGGACTTGTGTTGAGATAACCATATCTCACCGAACTAAAACTTACTTTAACGTCAAGAAAACGTGCTCGCTAACATATCGCAGCCTCGCGCCGGGGCCACGAAATGATGGTAACGTCGGAACCGTAGCTAGTAACGTTTTAGCCCGGGACCAAATAAGTTGACGGACCGGAACAGGAAGAAAGCAAATGTGTTCGAGGCGAGCCAAAACAAGTGGACACAGCACAACAAAGCTGCCAAAAGGTGAGAACGTTTTGTTTCAAAGTTGTAGAAATTAACACCTGTATATAGGTAGTATGTAGCTAACGTCAGGTGACTTAAAACGTTGAGACAGTGGTTGAGAAGTTGCCCCTAAACAGCTAGTTCCCGCAAACTCTAGTATGTACGTAGGGGCTAGCCGCGGCTAGCGGCAAAACAGTTTGTTTTGATCAGCTCCCCTTGTCTTAATAATGTTCTGTGTGCTTTTTTTTTTTAATATGGTAGGGGATGCTACAGTGAACTACACAGACCGGAGAGACTCAGGCTGCGTTGCAGTCATACCTAAGGTTTCTGCCTCTTGGATGTCCGTGTGAAATATATGTGCTTCAAGACATAACCTAACTAGCTCGAGGATACCACAAATATTTGCACCATGAATACCAACAGTCTGTTCGGGAGTTCGCAATCAGGAGCTTTCCAAGCTCCGACCAACACCAACAAGGCAGGTATGTTCCAGTCTTTTGGGCAGCAGAACCCCAGCAGCCAGCCGCAAACTATGGGCTTTTTTCAGCCAGCAGCATTTGGACAATCGTCCATCTTAAATCAACCGCCGGCCCTTGGAAACACCATGTTTGGACAAGCACCCGCTTTTGGGCAGAGCTCTGTATTTGGGCAGTCATCCACACAATCCTCCACCCTGCCTACAATGAACCAGGCTCCGGCTTTTGGCCAGCCGACAGTTGGACAGCCGAGCACAGGCTTTGGTAGCAGCGCCCTGCCAGCGTTTGGACAGACCAGTGGACCAAACCAGAGTTCAATGTTTGGGCAGAAACCTATGTTTGGGCAGCCCTCTGCTTTTGGCCAGGCTTCAGGATTTACCCAGCAGACCCCAGGATTCAGCCTCCCCACTGGAATCCCCCAGCCTGCTTCAGGTTCCACCACCACTCCAGCACCCCCTCAGTCGATGGGCTTTGGACAGCCACTCTTCGGACAGCCGCAGTCCACCAGCGTCACCGCCAGCACATTTGGCACAGCTCCGAGTGTGACCCAGAGCATCGGCTTTGGATCATCTGAATTCAGTTTCAAGCCTTCCAACGAGGTCCTGTTTAAGCCCATCTTCAGTGCCAGCCCCGAGCCAGCTAACCCTCAAGCTAGCTCAGTGTCCGGTCAGCCTTTTGGCAGCAGCGTCCCCCAGACAAGCTCCAGCACCATGGAGAGCAGCAGCAGCACCACCACCACCACCGGTTTCTCTCTCTTGACTGGACCTAAAACCGGGCAGCTGGGCTTCAGCTTCTCTCAGCCTGCCGCCGCTCCATCCATCTCTGCCCAAAACAAGCCGCTAACCACCGGCAACAGCAGTGGGTCCACCACCACTCCACTACAGTTCACCTTCTCCCAGCCAGCCGCCCCCTCCAGCTCCAACACGAAGGCGGCCACCACCGAGCCCACCACCCCGTCTTCTTTCAACTTCTCAGCCAAAGTCCTCCTGCCCCAAACAGCCCCCCTATTTGAAGGAGCCAGTTTCAGTCAGACACCAGCTTTCGGTGACCCCAAAGCTAAAACAGAGACTGCTACAGAGGAGAAAGGCATTGGCCAGGGGGGCGCCGAGGACACAAATATCTTTGCTCGACTGGGCAAAGGCACCAAGCGTAAGGACGACCCTGTGGCACCCGGTGCTGGTTCAGAGAAGCCTGTCAAGGAAGAAGACGTGCGGGTTGGAGGAGACTCACCAAGGAATCCGTCGAAGAGACCACTGCTGCGTCTCCGTGGTCCAGCAGGAGCCCTGTTTGGTAGGGCGATGAGTGGAGTGATGAGGAGCACAATAGCCAACCCGCTAAGGCAAGAGGCCACAAAGGAGAGGCAGCAGCAGGCGTCAGAGTGGGGGGAGATGGAGAGGGAAGACAGCCAAGCTCAGAGAGAACACCAGGCTGCCACCCCCCCCAGGGCGCAGGCCCCCACAAGGGAGGTGCTGGAAAAGGCTGAGGGGTCAGGTGAGTCATGTTACGCTATCCTGCTCATCCCAGTCAGCTCTAAGTTATATTTTGGTTTGGTTTGGAGACCAACTAGCTGATTTTTTTTTACCAGAATGCAGACCTTGATTGAATCACACAGACGATGCCTTGCATTAATGTATTTGTAATTTTCTGAAATCCATTTGTGGACCAGGTGAAGCCAAATGTAAAATGATCGTGCAGATTGGGGAGCTGGTTAGTTTGGAAAACAGCTGCCCAATCATGGAAAACTTTCCCATGACGTTGTTTTGCCTGAATAGATCTAAGTCTAACCTCTTGATAAATTCACAGTCTTCTCGACTGTTTCCAGTGTATCAATGACCCAATCTCCTCAATTAAATATTTTTAATGACCCCCACATTGTTAAAGTGGTGACTCATTGTTGCAGGTCCTGCACACCAAATGAGAGATTGTCATATTTAATCACGAGTGTAAGGCAAACGACTTCCTGAACCACGCAATTATTTAATGTGGACAAGGATTTGTTATGCTATTAATTGTTTTTCATTTTTCTGAATGTCTTTACCCGATTAACCAGCTCAGTGTCCTTGTGGTCTGAGTGTCCGCCCTGAGACTGGGAGGTCATGAGTTCGATCCCCGGCCGAGTCATACCAAAGACTATAAAAATGGGACCCATTTGCATCCCTGCTTGGCACTCAGCATCAAAGGGTTGGAATTGGGGGGTTAAATCACCATGTGATTCCCGAGCGCGGCGCACGCTGCCGCTCACCGCTCCCCCAGGGGATGGGTCAAATGCGGAGAACAAATTTCACACATTGTGTGACAATCAGTGGGACTTTACCTTTACTTTACTTTATTGTAACTTGCCTCGAAATCAAATGTTTAATCTAATCTGCCTGCCAAACCTGTCAGTAATTAGCATTGTCATTTATGTTGGTATGCCATGCATGCCTACATTAGTTTTGACATATAATGAATACTATTTTGTCTACTCATGACCCATCTTCCTTCACCAGTTTCAGCAAAAGTCCCTGAACCAGAGCCTGGAACCCCGAGCCCCTCCAGGCGCAGGCAGCGCACGGAGAGTTCTGACAGCCTTGGTTTGTCTCCAACCAACTGCACCGCCCTCCAGTGTAAGGACATTCCCCCGGCCTTCAACAAGAAGGAGGTGATGGAGAAGCACTTTGGTCGTTTTGGCAAAGTCTGCAGGGTTTTCTGCCGGCCCGGCAAGAACCTGGCCATAGTGCACTTCAACGATCATGTGAGTACAGAGCTGATGCTACTTTTTCAGAATCATCACATTCAAGTTCACCCAGGACCAGAAGATGTGTCAGTGAATCAGTGATACTCATACAGTAATATCCCAAATATGATCTGGGGCGTATGTGGTTTAGCTGCTTATATGTTGTTATTTTGTTCTTTTTTTCCTTTCTTTTTTAAGGGTTTTTCATACTTACTGTTAACCGTCGTCTCTTTCAGGCATCTGCCGCAAAGGCGAAGAAGAAAGGCAAAGTCCTGCACGGAAAAGAACTCCAACTCTTTTGGCAGAAGAAGAAGCATAGTAAATATGACTGCTACATCACATTGATATTAAATCTAAAGCAATATTGAAATTGTTACCAGTGTTACTTATTGTTACTGAAGTAGCTTAGGAGTTGGCTAGTCTGAATTAAGTTGGACTTTCAGCTTTCGTACCTGTTGTAATTTTTATGCTTTCTAAACGAGGGAAGGCAGATTCCTCTCCTTTCATGGGAGTCACTGAAAGTGCTGCAGCAAACAAGTTGACTTCTCGGCCTCCGGGAAATATTAGTGACTGTGATTCTCTAGTACGACAAACTAATGTCTCGATGGCACTCTCTAGAGCAGTGATTCTGATTCTCAACCTTTTTCATATCAAGGACCCCTAATTTAGTCCACATTTTTGCCACGGACCCACATTTGATGAGAATGTGTCTCTTGGACCCAAATCTGAGAATTGATGTATTGATAGATATGATTTTGTCCAGAAGTCCCTGACTATCTGTACTGTATGTTGAGAAATAACACTGAAATTATGATCAAAAGTCATTTTACATTCTCTTATTGTGTTATGTGTTAACTTCTTGTAAATTAAATAAAGGTGAAGCTTAACAATTCATCAATTTGCTGCGGACCCATTGAAACCCCCACAAGGACCCCTGGTGGTTCCCAGACCCCACGTTGAGAACCACTGGTTTAGAGGTTTAGAACTATAGTAATCTGAAAATAGCTTTTGTCTCTGTTATAAGACAGTTTCACTGGAATTGTGTTGCTATGGAATAGTTTGAAACTTATCTTATTTCCTGTCAGTTATTGTATTGGCAAACACTACAACAGGAAATAAACTAGAGTCCATTTACATGTAGAATGCTTATATTGTCAATCGTAGGGATGTTCATCAATTATCGAAAATCGATAATCGATCGTTAAGGATTGGAATCGATCCTGTGGCATTTGGATCGATTTTTTAATTATTAATTATTATTATTTTATTTTTTTGTGGACTAGGTTTGGGTGGAATTCGTTCCTCCTCGCCCCACTCCATTGCACAGCCGACTAACGTGAGGTGGAGCTTCATATAGTCTCTAGTTTTCTGGCTGGGCACGGGCCTTTGTGCCAACAAAACTGTTTTAAACATGGGAAATTCACACCGGCATGCGCCGGGGACAGCAGTGTTGGAGAGGAGACACATTGAAATAAAGAGTTCATTGAGGAGAACACGTTGTCTTTCGTATTTTCTGCCATAGGCATTCATTTTGTAAAAAAAAAAAAAAATGAAAATATTGAACATTTTCTAAGTATTAATAAAATCGATGATCGATAATTGATCGTTAATTTTCACCGATTATCGATTTTGGAAAATTTTCAAAATGAACATCCCTAGTCAATCGAGACCTGAGCCAACCCATTGGATAGTGGTTTCACTTCCCAGCATCCCGCTCTTCAGACTGATCCTCTGTTGATTCTGTGTTGCTGTGCTTCATCAGGTCCAGGGGGGAAAGGAAGGAGATCTGCAGCAGGACAGGAGGAGGCAGAGGCAGAGGCAGAAAGCCAGGAAACTCAAACAAAGGCAGCCTCCTCCCCAGGCAAAAGACCTGCGCTCAGAGTCCCTGCTCTCACTCGCAGGTAAGCCCACAGGCCCCACCATAACCCACACACAGATGAATGATTGGAGATTTAGATTTGACTTAATGCTCTCATCTGAATTGACTTGTATCACTGGACAACTTAAAAAATAATTGATCGGTTGCTGTAGCACTGTAATTTCAGTGGTGGTGTTGTTTTTTATCTTTACAATGTGGCAACCACAAATGGACTGCTAGCAGACTGGGACATAAACCTCAAGTGCAGTCACGTGACTCCGGAGGCAGTCATGTGACTCTGGAGGATGGACTATATAAGCTATGTTATGGCCTCTCTTCAGTTTACGCCACCTCACTCAGGAGGCAAAGAGGCCAGCCACAGCTACAGCTAGTTAGCACTGCTTGTGTTAGCTATGTCCTGTCGTCCCTACAACAATATGGTTACTGCAGTTTAAATTCAACTACATTTGTAAATCACAATGCATTTCTATATTAAGTGTTTGGTTTAGTTGTCACATACTCTCTGTCTGTTTAGCCAAAGCTTAGCTAATTAATCTGAGAGTGAAAGAGAGTTTGATGTTCCTGACCACATCCTTGAATTACAAGTTTGGCCTTTAAAATTTATGTTGATGTGTTACCTCATGTCAACAAAACAACCTAAACTGTCTCTCCATTCGTTTCCTGTCATGTCTCTCTCAGCTCTCCGGTGAAGAAGCCGCCCATGGCCAAGTCCATCCAGTTTGACAGTGAACCCCAGCAGGACGGTGGCGCTGAGACCCAGAGCTCGGAGCGCCCGGTCCCTTCCTCCCTCCTCCACCTCATCGGTCAGGGGGCTGAGACCGCAGAGGAGAAGTACCGCCTCCTGGAGCAGAAAGACAAGATCCTGCGGCAAGGTGAGGCGGCTATTCAGGCCAATTTACTGCAGTTACCGTTGATATGAACTTCAAGGTGGACTATTTACTGTGTGGCCTTAAGATTCCAACTCACATACATTGGCTCAGGTCGGCCCAAGCGGACGGACCTGGACCTGTCCAAGGTGTTTGTGGGGACGTGTCCTGACATGTGTCCAGAGAAGGAGAGGTACATGAGGGAAACGCGCAACCAGCTCAGCGCCTTCGAGGTCCTCCCAGACACTGAGATGGTAAATGCTCTGACTGCTGTCAGTGTCAAACATGTCTTTATTCTTTGGTATGTTTGGCTTTCTTAAACAGAGCAATTTATTTAATTTTACTTAGCAGCTTAGCCTGATTGCTCTATTCCCCTGCAACTTGTGAATCAATGCAGACACAAGTGCATACTATAATCAAGCCAGAATTTATGCATGTGGTAGCTTAAAGGATAATATCAATTAATGTATATGCAAGCGGATGCAGTTCTTGTTGGGTTAGGGTTACCCTTTTTTACAAATTATTTATTTAATTTTTTGAAAACTTCCAACCTTTTCCCCACGTAATCTTCTTCCCTCCTGTCCCCGGCCAGGTGGATCATACGGCAGCCATCAAGGAGTACAGTCGCTCCTCAGCCGACCAGGAGGAGCCCCTGCCGCATGAGTTGCGCCCCCTGCCTGTGCTCTGCATGACCATGGACTACCTGGTGACCCAGATCATGGACCAGGGCCACGACAACTACCGGGACTGGTACGATTTCGTCTGGAACAGGACCCGTGGCATCCGGAAGGTCAGGCTCGCTTCAAATCAGAGCTTGTATTTACTCTCGACAGTAAATATTTTGTGTGAAGGAAAAATTAACACGGTTTGGTTTCTTCAAACTCGTAATAATTATTTTAGGTTCAAGTTAAGAGATTTCATGTTATACAAATACTCAACTATCTGTAACTGTTTGGTTGTAGTTTGGGGGATTACCACACCCAGGCTTCATAACCAATCTGATGTATGCACTCTATTCAGGGGGTTTCTATTACTCACAATTCTGTTGAAAGCTCTGTGGTCTGTTTTCTCCTCGTCCTCCTGCAGGACATCACCCAGCAGCACCTGTGCTGCCCTCAGACGGTGTCGCTGATTGAGAAGTGCACGCGCTTCCATGTGCACTGCGCCCACCACCTCTGTGAGGAGCCAATGATGTCGTTCGACACCAAGATCAACAATGAGAACATGACAAAGTGCCTGCAGAGTCTCAAAGAGATGTACCAGGACTTGGCCACACGCCAGATTTACTGCCCCCAGGAGGCGGAGTTTCGCCAGTACAACGTGCTGCTGAAGCTCGATGACGGTGACGTCCTGCGGTTAGTTCCTGATTAAATGTACACATACACAAATATTAGAAAACTCACTCTCACTCACTCACTCAGTCCATTAAACCTATTGTCAACTGCCAATTCAACACACACACACACACACACACACACACACACACACACACACACACGACACCAACACAACACAACACAACACAACTAGGGCTGGGTTCAAAAAATCGATTTTCATTTTAATCCTCGATTATCGATTCATATGTCCAGAGATCGATTTTTTTTTTACTAAACACGCTAAAATATTGTGCTGTGTGTGGTAGTTGAAACATAGTTTCAAGTTGACGTTTAATTATGTTTGTAGTTGAAACAAAAACATAAATACTGTAGGCTACATGAATGGAAATGTTTGATCATTATTAATATCTACTTTTAGAAATTATATAGGCTGAAATCAAATCACTGTGCATAATTGTGAAAGTGTCTTTATTGACAGATGAAAAGGCTGTTATTTACCCTTTGTCACCACGTGGTGAGTAAATATATGTGTAACTAAAACCATTAAAATTGACAACAGGTCTGCAACTTTTTTTCCCCATGTATCTACTTGGCTGGTTGGGAACCCCTGTGTTACATAACTGGACAGTCATGTAATTCAGGGTACAGCTCAAAAACCACGTTTTGGTATCACTAACCAAATCAATATTGAAAATTGATCGAATCGGAATCGAATCGAATCGAATCGAAATTAATCGATTCGCAACCTTGTGAATCGGAATCGAATCGATTCTTGAAATTTTAACCAATACCCAGCTCTAAACACAACACAACACAACACAACACAACACAACACAACACAACACAACACAACACAACACACATCTTTTAAACAACTTCAGTCCTCATCATAGATAGATACCACATTTTTTATCATTTTCAGAATTTTGTTTGTTTACCTATGCCACTGTTTTTTATAGTGTAAAAAAATGATATAAAAATACTAAAATGCAAATGTGCAAATTCGGGTGGGGGGGATTATCAGACCCTGGGATATGTCAAAGATTGGCAGCAACATCAATTTTGGTCGATTTTTTTTGTGCAGTGTCAATTTTAACTCATTGAGTGCCAATGACGATAATCGTCGTCAATTCGATTAGTAACGTAGAGTGCCAAAGACGACGATTGTCGTCAATTGCGTTTTTTGACGGTGGGACGTGGATCAATGCCCGATACATCTCCTGTACAAATATTGTAGCTATTGGAGGTCTATAACCTATTTTACAGAACCCTTAGGTGGCGACAGTGCTCTCCAGATTACAGAAAGGCAGAGAAAAACAGAGAAGAAGTCGTTGGGGAAACGGAAATCGCATCGCATCCGTATGCATCGATATGCATGAAGCATAATGTTAGCTGTGCCTGCAGCAGCCAATCTGCTGCCACAATTGAGCCCCTCCGTGTCCGTTGCGACAGCCCATCCGCATGATCAGCCGTGGAGTTGTTATTATTCTCAACTGGAAGCATGGGAGCCGGTGACAAACACACGCGGAACGCTGTAAAAAAGCTGGATGTAGCGCACCGGCCGCACCCTTCACTGTGCACAGCAGCAGAAAGCCACCAGAGACACTCCCACTACGAGGGGTTTGCAGTTGAGGCGGGGGGGGGGGGGCACGCAGAGCAGCACACAACACCCAGACAGACCCAGACAGCAGGACAGGATTGGCAAACGCAAGCCAGAATATCCGATGCCCACCAGCAGCAAATCAAGACCAGCAAGAAGCTGCAACCAGCAGCGCACGCAGGGGCCAGCGCTGCTGGTTGCAGCTAAAAAATATTATTCTGCCAAACAAAATTCCCTGGCCTTCACTGTTTTATTGAAGGAAATTATTTTTGAGGTGTGACTACATTAGAAAATATTAGCTTCAGAGTCAGTGATGTGCTTGAAATGTTTAATTTCACAAAAGGCTCATTATCTCAGCTTCTAGAAAAAAATGGCTGTTTTTGGTTAAATCAAGCTATCTTCTCCGGCTCATAACTAAAGAACGGAAAATGGGATCAATAATTTTTTTTTGCAGATGATAGAAGATAGTCTCATCGTTTTTTGTGCATGTTCGGTGTTTACATAGTAATATCACACAATATTCTGTGGGCCTCGAGAAATCACTGAAAACGCTCTGAAACTCTGGCACTGGGAGCGTCCGTTCTCCAAAAGTGGCTGGCACTCAATGAGTTAACAAAAATGCAATGTCATTTGGCAGATGCTTTTATCCAAAGCGACTTACAATAACACATTTTTGTCAGCAATAGAGCAATCAACTATGCAACACAGTCTATGACAACTACATCTTAACAAAACTGAGTGCAGTCATTCTGGAGTTATGGCTTCAAATTTGTAGTTTTTACAGTGTTTTTATATTTTTCACCATTTCTGGCACACGTTTACACTTCTTGTAAACTGCATGAAATTGATCCCTATGCCAAACATGAGGAAATACTGGAAACTACTTAAAACACAGTAAAAACAAAAAAGTTTAAGCCTTGACTCTTTGGTATCATCACTAGGGCTGTAACTTACAATTATTTTGATTATCGATTAAATAATAATTTCAGCACTAGTTCATTACCTGTGAGCAGGACTTTGTCCGGCCACAGCTAAGCTGTGTTACGTGCAATCGGACTGAAACTGGCAAGAAGTGTAAAGAGCACCCCACTAAACGGAGCCGGATTTTTTAATTACCGGTAGGTGATTGCCCTAATTACCTAATGATGTGATGTCATCAGTGATGATGTCATCAGTGATGTCATCCTTCCTGGTGCCAATAGCGCAGGCGAGCTGCGTATGCAACGCACAGTGGGCAAGCTGCAGGGCGGGCGAGCCTAGGAATCTCGCACGCGAGATTCCTAGTATATATAAAGAAGCAAAGAAGGCGTGTAAAATTGACTACCGTAATTCACGAAAACTCTGGTACAGGCAGGCACATGCTGTATTTTTTAAACACTAAGGCCTTTTTTTCTTTTTCTTTTTAACCAGGCTTGTCGGCTTTCAATCATGTCCTTGATAACCTGGAAATTTAAAGACTAGCTTTCCAGTCATGGATTTCAGTCAGATAATGATAAAAATGTTGAAAACGTTGATGGTCCTACGATTTTGCTTTTTGAAAAGGACTTTCTAAAAGTAATTCCAGTAAGGACTGGAGTTCACTTCGAGATCACTGTTTGGCTTGTTTGATATTCTGCAGCTCATTGCATTTGTTGGATACATATTTCCTCTCACCTCATGTCCGTGCAGCGAAGTGCAGCAGTTCCGCGATGAGGTGCGTAACTCCCCAGAGGTGAAGTTCGCAGTGCAGGCGTTCGCTGCGGTGAGCAGCAACAACTTTGTACGCTTCTTCAAGCTGGTGAAAGGAGCCTCCTACCTCGCCAGCTGCCTCCTTCACAGATACTTCAACCAGGTCAGAAATGTTTCCTTCTTTTGAAATGTTAAAAATATAACTAATGAGAAAATGCCAGAGAAGGGCGGAAAGAAGGAATCATTGCTTTTTAACACATTGACTGCCAGCCGTTTTTTTTTGCTGTAGGTAGCTTCTGCCAAGCCGTTTTTTGAGGATTCTGGCTCATTTTACAAGAGCCGAGGATTCGTTTCAGCTTGGACTTTGTGAACATACAATATCTCAAAAGTACTAATAGAATGTGTACTTTCTCTGTCTAAAAGAGTTAGTTTGTAGAGTTAGTAGTTATGTAAGCATTAGCAGTTGAATACAGCATGGTTTTAGCGTCAGAAAAAATATTCAGAGATAAACGGCTTTTTGTGAAATTGGATAGAACAGTCACTTTAACCATTCATTTTTGGCTCTCTCTCTCTCTCTCTCCCTCCCCCTCTCGCTCTCTCTCTCTCTCTCCCTCCCTCTCGCTCTCCCTCCCTCTCTCTCTCTCTCTCTCTCTCTCTCTCCCTCCCTCTCGCTCTCCCTCCCTCTCTCTCTCTCTCTCCCTCCCTCTCGGGAGGGAGACGCACTAGGTTTAATCCTAGTGAGAGGGGGAGAGGGAGAGAGAGAGAGAGAGAGAGAGAGAGGGAGGGAGGGAGAGAGAGAGAGCGAGAGAGAGAGAGAGAGAGAGGGAGAGAGCGAGAGGGAGAGTTGCTTCAACTCCTCCCTCCGTGGGCGTTCTTCTTGGCTGCAGCGCCGTGTAACAAGCACTTTCCTACCTGTGCAAATTCACTTTCTCATACTCTCGACCTCTCAAATAAATTTCTGAATAGAAATTAAATTACTCTAAATTAGAGCGAAAAAGAAACAAAAAAGAATGGGTTGAAAATCCCATTCTAAAAGCCTTTTATGGCTGTTTCCAATTTGGTGGTATTTTGCAAGGCAAAATGGCCTGCTGCTTGTCACCAGCCTCACTGCCCCGCTGCCGCTGTGCCTGGCTGTGCCTGTCTGCGTGGCCGCTCCCCGAGGAAGCCCGGCTGGACTCGCCCGCCTCCCGGAGCCCTGGCCGAGAGCTCCGATGAAGCCCCTGCGACTCTGGTCATATTTACGCTGCGTGCCTCAAAGTGTGCTCCATCCGCAATCCACGATGCAAGTTTGCAATCCCGCACCGCCAGCAATCAACGCGAAAACGAAAGCGCCTCCGCCAATCCATTTTCATGAGAATGGAAATGGATCACACTGCTTTTTGCTTGCCTTCCTACTTCCTTGTCGCCACTTAGTGGGTCGGTGGAATGGGTTGTACACGTTGTACACGTCCAATACTTATATAAGATATGTAAAAGGGTTAGATGCACAACCCCCCGTTAAAAAAAAAAATCGATGCCAAGAACGTGTTTACACGTTGTTGGCAGTCAACAGCTGGATTCTGAAAACGTGTTTACACGTTGTTGGCAGTGAATGTGTTAAAAGCTTTATAAACTGCGGGGCTCACCTGGTAGAGCGTGTCCCACAAAGGCTGAGTCCTTCGCGCGGCCGACCTGGGTTCGAATCCGACCCGTGGTCCTTTGCTGCATGTCATCCCCTCTCTCTGTCCCACACCTTTCCTGTCTGCCTAACTGTCCTATCAATTAAAGGCAAAAATGCAAAAAAAAAAAAAGTTTTTAACTACCGTACTACAAAATAGCGTATGTACTTATATATATTAGTAAGTATACTAATTAGTACGGATGAGCGAGTCCAACATTATCTGTATAGCCAACTAAATTATATGTATCTGTACTCGGAGGGGGTGTGACTTAAATCGGAAATGGGCGGGGCTTAGACTGAAAGTGGGTGTGGCTTATGTTTTGTTTGTTTGTGGTGGTTGTTGGCAATTCAACGTGCCAAGATGTCACCAAAATGTTCAAAGTATGGCAAAGGTATCGAATGAATTTGTATTGGTATCACTTTAAGGGGTACTGACTGGATTGTCATTTTTTAAACAATACCCAGCCGGAATCACGAATACGGAAATTGACACATTGTACTTGGATGATACTCATAAAAAGTACATTATCTGTGCCGAATACTCGTTTCATCAGATTACTCGGATCGTCCCTACTAATTAGGTAAATTCAGGTAAAAACTATTATCCCCATTTCCCTTATTTATTCCTATCATTTATTTATACCAATCACAAAGGAGGAGATGTAGATAAAGAGAAGCAGGGGAGTTATAGAAGCCACAGATTCACAGGAAAGACGTGCCTACCTCTGCATGATTACATAGGCCTGCAGTACATACAGACACACTAGCATACAGGTGTAAAACATGTGTTTTCTAATAAGAATATTTTGTGTGTGCAGGTCAGAGCCAAGGCCTTGAGGACACTGAACATCGCACACACCATTGGCTCCCAGAGGCCGACCGGGTTTCCAGTGGAGGACATGGTGCGGATGCTCATGTTCCGCAGTGCTGCCGAAGCAACTGACTTCATCCAGCAGTACGGCCTCAACGTCAACGATGAGTACGTTTCTACTGGTGGTCTGCTCCCAACACACACACACACACACACACACACACACACTGCTACAAACCCATAGTATCTGGATAAGAGAACAACCCCTACTCAAGGATTTCAGGGACAATAACAGTGAATTTGATGATACCACAAATATATATATTAGAAAACCTCACCTGCTCTATTGGCATGCACAGCACACAATTGCCCAACTTTGCGTCATCAAGTCATCACTGATGATGTCATAGACATTGTGACATCACAATGTTGAAACAAACTTAATGTTTGTTTGTTTAAATTTTTGTCCCACATTGTGATGTCAAATGAAGTATATACTGTATATATACATACATATATAAATAAGTACTTTGTTTTTGTTACACACATCGTGGGGTGCTTTTAGCTGACTTCTACCCCTTCTTGTTAAAGGGATATTAATTAATCTAAACGATAAAGTCATCCCAGTCAAGACAAGAGATTGGGAGTGTCTCTGGTGAAGTAATCATTTGGGTAATTGATAATGATCAATAACCCTTTCACCCTCCTGCAGATATTGTTTATATGATATTGTGTAATGGGACAGTCAATGTAATCTCTGTTCACAGCATGGTGGAGCTGATAATGTAATCTCTGTTCACAGCATGGTCGATCTGATAATGTAATCTCTGTTCACAACATGGTGGAGCTGATAATGTAATCTCTGTTCACAACATGGTGGGGCTGATAATGTAATCTCTGTTCACAACATGGTGGAGCTGATAATGTAATCTCTGTTCACAGCATGGTGGAGCTGATAATGTAATCTCTGTTCACAGCATGGTGGAGCTGATAATGTAATCTCTGTTCACAGCATGGTGGAGCTGATAATGTAATCTCTGTTCACAGCATGGTGGAGCTGATAATGTAATCTCTGTTCACAGCATGGTGGAGCTGATAATGTAATCTCTGTTCACAGCATGGTGGAGCTGATAATGTAATCTCTGTTCACAGCATGGTGGAGCTGATAATGTAATGTCTGTTCACAGCATGGTGGAGCTGATAATGTAATCTCTGTTCACAGCATGGTGGAGCTGATAATGTAATGTCTGTTCACAGCATGGTGGAGCTGATAATGTAATCTCTGTTCACAGCATGGTGGAGCTGAGCCGGACATCCTATCAGGAGCCGGAGCTGTCTCTGTGTCTGAAGAAGTCACAGGTCATCCTGGTGAAGAAAATGGTGTTGATTGGAGAGATCGTGCATGGAGGATCACTCCCCAACCCGCCCCAGCACACGGCCGTCTGCAGCTTTGACTCCCAGAACAAGTACCGCGGAGAAGCACCAGAGCCCGCTGCAAGTCCCTTTAGAGGCATAGGTATAGGCTCTGATTTACTGATTCACTGGCAAATATATTTAATGCTTTACATCATGCATATGCTCTGTTAAGAGTAGCAGTAGTAGAAGTCTGGGAAATTATGGTAGTATTTAAGATTTCACATAAAAGTATGGAAAATATAGTTTTGCAGTCCTGATGCAACTGACCACACATTTTATGTTGCATTGTAGACCGAATATCAACTAGCATACTGTGATATTTCTTGTGAGGATTAAACTTACCTATATATATGACCTATATAGTGAAATGCATATATAATCTTCAGAAGCAAGCAACCACAATCCAGTCTAAAAGTAAAGGCCTGGAAAACTGACATTTTGATAGGAAAAATGTGTAGGAACATAGGAATTGGAAAATGTATCGCTGCACGTTAATATATCTCTGTTTAGACTTGCAGTACAGTAGTTGTTAGTTACTGAGCCATAAAGCAAATAATAAATCTAATCGTAATTTTGCTGTTGTGTAAAACCCTCTTGGTGGTTCTTATCGCCAATAGAAAAATTACATGACTTTCTAGTGGTTGAAAATTACGTGACCTTTGGGATTTGTAAAATCTAAAAGCATTGGATGAACTCAAAAATGCATGGGCATCAATCTATTAACTCATTGAGTGCCAGCCACTTTTGGAGAACGGACGCTCCCAGTGCCAGAGTTTTCAGAGCGTTTTCAGTGATTTCTCGAGGCCCACAGAATATTGTGTGATATTACTATGTAAACACCGAACACGCAAAAAGAACAAGGAGACTCTATTGTATCATCAGCAAAAAAAAGTTTATTGATACCATTTTCCGTTCTTTAGTTATGAGCCGGAGAAGATAGGTTGTTTTCAGCGTTTTCAGGCATTTCAAATTATAAGCTGAGATATTCAGCCTTTTGTGAAATGCAGCATTTCAAGCACATTCACTGACTCTAGATACGGTAATATTTTCTGATGTAGTGATGTGGTGTAGTTGTGTCCTGCCCTGCGTGCCCCACCCCCCCTCCCCCCCCTCAGCTGAAAACTCCTCCCCACACTAGTAACACACAGCCTCGCACCAAGCGTCTAGGAAGCCTGGGAAGCGCCGCCTCCCAGGCAGCGCAACATGGAGAAGCCACACGCGGACTGCAGTGAAAGGTTTGGCTTTTCAGTGTCGCGCTGCTGCTTTTCTAGCGGCTAATCATGTGGAGAAACTATGCTGACAGACAGACAGAGGCAGAAGGACTCAGTTGTGTGCGCGGATTGACTGTGTTCGCACGCACCGTCAGTTGCAGCCAGAACAATCTACATGGCTCTGGACTGCAGCATGAGCGGGTTCTCTTTCATCAAGGCTATTTCAGGCTGTGTATTCCTGACATTTCTGTAATCTGGAGAGCACTGTCGCCACCTAAGGGTTCTGTAAAATAGGTTATAGACCTCCAATAGCTACTATAGTTGTACAGGAGCTGCGGAAGGCTTTGATCGACGTCCCACCGTCAAAAAACGCATTGGACGTCGAAGGACGTCCGTGGCACTCTACGTCACTATTTAATTGGACGTCGAAGGACGTCCATGGCACTCAATGAGTTAAAAAAGGGTATTTTTCTTGGTTCCTGACATTTGGGAGATGCAAGGTTTTTCACACACACACACACACACACACACACACACACACACACACAAAACATGATTTCTTCTCCTTGACTATATTGCCTGTTATCAATCAATTGTGTGCCAATATTTCCCTCTTATGACTGTGTGAACTCTACGTTTCTGCATTGTCTCAGCTTTTACAACCAAGCCAGAGGTCAAGGCTCCGACTGAGGATGAGTCGCGGCCCCAGATCAAGCCGGCCAAGCTGCTGGCGGAGCCCCTGCTGTTCGGCGAGCTTCAGCCCGGCCCGGAGCCCGTCAAGCCAGCAGCTGCAGACGAGACGGGGGAGCCCAGTGAATCCTCCACCGGCTCGGCCCTCCCACCTGACCCACAGCAGCTGTTCCAGCCCATCGTCCCGCTGCAGCCCATCAAACCCCCGTCGCCCCCACCCAAACCTCGGCCTGTGTACAGCGATGAAGTAAGGCTCTCATTAGAGAGGCCTACCTTTGCTCTCAGTGGGGCTCTGATCCTGGCTCTCCTTTCCACTGAGCAATTTTACATGAACCGTTTAAAAGATGTCTGAGCTAACATTAGGCAACATAAAGTTTTTGTGATCTAAGAATTCTACTCTTGCAGTCACAGTTTTGAGCCTTCGGTGGGGGAAAAAAGCATAAAAGAGGTGAGTATTTGTATGCCTAATTACTGGTAACTGGTGTGTTGTCTGTTCTCTCCCACAGGACATTCTGGCTGAGCTGGAGAGTGTGGTGGGAGAGGTGGTCGAAGCAGCAGTGACCGAGGTGGCCAATGATGGAGCCAGCTACACTACAGTAGCGCTTGCGTAAGTTCAAATAATCTGATACTTATTGGGGTAAGCAGTCTTTGTCTTTGTCGTAGGTTGTAACAGCAGTTAGTATGCTGTGTACAGCGCCTCATGGCAAACGAGGAAGTAACTTCAGTTTCTCTTAGTTTGATTAACCTTTGTTAGATCTCAGTGTGTGAATTTACTTTGAAAATGACCGTTTCCAGTAACTTTGCATTATTATTCCATCGCGTGGTGAGTACACGAGTCACAACATGTACATGTGAGTGTTTCTGGCGCTGTTCCAATGTGTATTTTGGCTGACTGAACGGGAGTAGGCAGCTGTACCGTTCACATTCACTACCATTGTAGCGCTAAGATAAGTAGCAGCCAGGGCTGTTTGTAGGGCACGCAGATTGAAAATAAAGCCATGTACATTCATTGACCAGAGAAAGCATTGTTCTTTGCATTTTGTCCACACACTTAATTGGATTACAACTTGCCTGTTTGCAAACATATTGAACACTTGTGGTCCTGTTTGTTTGTGGTTTTGCAGGGAGAGTGTGCAGGTGGAGTCGCTGGTGAACCTGAACACTTGTGGTCCTGTTTGTTTGTGGTTTTGCAGGGAGAGTGTGCAGGTGGAGTCGCTGGTGAACCTGAACACTTGTGGTCCTGTTTGTTTGTGGTTTTGCAGGGGGAGAGTGCAGGTGGAGTCGCTGGTGAACCTGAACACTTGTGGTCCTGTTTGTTTGTGGTTTTGCAGGGAGAGTGTGCAGGTGGAGTCGCTGGTGAACCTGAACACTTGTGGTCCTGTTTGTTTGTGGTTTTGCAGGGAGAGTGTGCAGGTGGAGTCGCTGGTGAACCTGAACACTTGTGGTCCTGTTTGTTTGTGGTTTTGCAGGGGGAGAGTGCAGGTGGAGTCGCTGGTGAACCTGAACACTTGTGGTCCTGTTTGTTTGTGGTTTTGCAGGGAGAGTGTGCAGGTGGAGTCGCTGGTGAACCTGAACACTTGTGGTCCTGTTTGTTTGTGGTTTTGCAGGGAGAGTTTGCAGGTGGAGTCGCTGGTGAACCTGAACACTTGTGGTCCTGTTTGTTTGGGGTTTTGCAGGGAGAGTGTGCAGGTGGAGTTGCTGGTGAACCTGAACCCTTGTGGTCCTGTTTGTTTGTGGTTTTGCAGGGAGAGTGTGCAGGTGGAGTCGCTGGTGAACCTGAACACTTGTGGTCCTGTTTGTTTGTGGTTTTGCAGGGAGAGTGTGCAGGTGGAGTCGCTGGTGAACCTGAACACTTGTGGTCCTGTTTGTTTGGGGTTTTGCAGGGAGAGTGTGCAGGTGGAGTTGCTGGTGAACCTGAACCCTTGTGGTCCTGTTTGTTTGTGGTTTTGCAGGGAGAGTGTGCAGGTGGAGTCGCTGGTGAACCTGAACCCTTGTGGTCCTGTTTGTTTGTGGTTTTGCAGGGAGAGCAGTGTGCAGGTGGAGTCGCTGGTGAACCTGAACACTTGTGGTCCTGTTTGTTTGTGGTTGTGCAGGGAGAGCAGTGTGCAGGTGGAGTCCCTGGTGAGCGAGCTGTTGGGACAAATGCTGCAGGAGGTTTCCTCCACCGAGATCCAACTGGAACAGGAGCGCGTCGCTGAGGAGAAACGCAAGCTTGAAGAAGCCAGGTTAGACCTCTGACACTTATTCTCAATCTAAACTCTTATCTAGCCTGATGATCATGGCACATTAGGTGTGTGCCTTCAGCCTGAAAACAATTAGAAAAACTAAAACACCCAACTTTCACCCTGACTTTGACACAAAGTATCCTCATGAAACTCATGTTTCAGCTATCTTTTTTTTGTATCTCATTTGTATTTACCGTAAAACTTCAAATAAGGGCCCGGGCGTTTATTATGCTAAACTGAGTCTGACCCCAGGCGGTTAAAGGAGACCAGGGGGCAATTGGAGTCAGGCGGTTATTTCTTTATTGCACGAAATCGACCCAGGCGATTATTATTTTTTTGCACAGAATTTCTGCTCAGCAAAAATGGAAAGTATCAAATTGCTTATTTAAACCAGTGAGATAGTACTTAGTACACCCAAAGGGTAGGTACAGGCAGTTTTGAACATGCCTAGTATTGTGCTGCCTAGTATTGCCTTCATCATCATCATCATCATCATCCAACTACGTTATAGTATCAGTTCATTGCTCTCCTCTTCTCCCTCTGCCAAACAGCCATACCATATTTTAAACAAGTAACATTAGCCTACTACCTCTCACACATTCAGTTGTTTGTGTTTCATTAGTCTCGCTGGCCAGCCTCATCTCCCTTCCCTGAGTAGGGAGGGGAGGCTGGCTCATTGTAGAACGCACGCTAACGTTAGCTACCAAGCTAACGCTAACAAAACAGATACAGTCAATGGAAACAGCACTGCAGCACTACTAGACAAACAAGCAGACTTACCAAATACGTAGACGCCAAGACAAGTTTCCAATACATGTCCAAATAAAATATAAAACTGTCTGACAGGGGGAGAAAGAACATGACTGACTTCCGCCTGACTTCCTTCAAAACACACGTCATTACCGTAAGTGACTGAATTCAGTCAACACAAAAACATACCGTAGGCCTAATAGGGGAGAAAAAACATATTTATTCTAATAACCGCTCCCGGCTGTTAATGGAAGACCGGAGCTTATATGCAAAATTGAGTCTGACCCCCTGCGGTTATTGGAGACTTGGCGGCAATTGGGGAGAAGGCCCCTATTAGAGGTTTTACGGTAGTTTCTATTTTCTTCCTCCTCCTCCCCTCCTTCTCTGGTTACTAACACCAATAAGCATCCAATTCGGGTTGTGACACTCAGTACGTTTAGAGACTGAGACTAAAGCCCCAAACGCACAGGGAGCGTCAGATCCCAGCGTTTGTTTTAAACGGCGGAACACGCACCAAGAGTGTTCTGACGCGCTTCAAACTGCCTTGACGCTCGTACTCCCAACCTGTTTCAATTTTCAAGCGTCAAATGAGGTTCCAGCAGCAACCAAAGCCTCTGAGCTCCGCCCTCCCTCTCTGCCCACTTCCATCCCCGTCTCTGTCTCGATAAGTGCTCCCCAAACAAATCTCACGGCAGTTTATATACAGCAGGCATTAATATGCTACACTAGCAAGACTACAACGTGAGAATAATGTTCTAAACACATCGGCTAGCAAAACATAGCCCTATCCCTGGATGTCATGATGAGATTAGAATAGGTTTGGACAGAATTGCATAATTTCCCCCCGCAGAGCTGCCTTTTTTCTCTCCCCGACAGACAGGTAGGATGATCCAACAGCCTCTATCCCAAGCTTGCCCAGAATGACGTGCCGAACAAAAGGCTATATTTCCCGCTGCAAAGTCGATCTCTGAGAAGAATACTAGAGGAATAAATGCATTCGAAACATATTGATCCAGAGGAGAGAATTGTAGCCTATTGTGTAGCCTACCTTTCCTCTGCAGTAGGCAGCAGCACTGTGCTCCAAACCGCGCCGGAGCTTCTCCCCATGTGACGCGCGTCAAATGACGAGCGTCAAGATTCGCTCCCTGTTTGTGTCGGACTTAAGGCCGTCAATTTAATTAGGTACATTGTGTATCAATTTTAGTTTCCACAATTAATAATGCTAGAATTTGCATATATTGAAACATTTCACCTCATTTCATTTCACTCTCGGTACATCAACTGTGCTTGAAAACAGTCATGATGCTGATTTAAGATGCAAAAATTGTAGTGGATTAATTTAATTCCCAAATTCTTAATAATTGTGTGATCAATTAGTGATCACAATATCTTTCAAAAAAATCATTTGAGCCCTAATCATGCAGCTCATCCACATCTCTTTCTCTCTCTGTCTGCTGTGCCGTATCTGTCTGGACGACAGGAGGAGGCAGGAGCATGAGGCCTTCCTGACCCAGTTCAGCTTCTCTCTCTGCGCAGAAATCACCCAGGAAGTGCTAGGCGAGGTCATCCAAGAGACCGCCGCCTCTGAGATTCAGTAAGACACAGAAACTCAACCACCACCACTTGCCATTCACGGGCAGGATAAGGCCCTGAGCAGAGGCCAGGCAAAGTGGTGAACACCCTCTCTTGTGGTGGTGTTGACTATCATAAAAGCAGAGTTAGCATATTGCTTCTTGTGAAGGCAACATCAGAAATACAGGCCCGTGTTGAACCCAGCAGAGGTGTTGGGCTACGGAGTCTCTGAAGCAAGAACAAGAACAAGATATTAGGGGTGTCACGGTACACAAAAGTCACGGTACGGTACGTACCTCGGTTTTGGGGTCACGGTTCGGTACGAATACGGTACGGTACAACGGCGGAAAAAGCAACAAGAAAAAATTATTTTCATTTTGTATTGAACCTTGGGCATTCTTTTTGAACAGGCAGTACTAGTGCTCCACCTAGTGTCACAAACTGATACAGCATGGCCCTGTTTAAAGCAGTAAACAGTTAGCCTGGGTAAACCCAGCCTCCACGTGACCTGCTCTCAGACCTGCTCTAGTGACTGAGAGCAGGTCTGAGAGCAGGTCACGTGGAGGCTGGGTTTACCCAGGCCAGTAAACAGTACACACAGTGAACATACTCTCTTGCATTAGGTTGTATTTTGTTGGCTCGGTCACAATGTCACAATCAGCTACAAGGCTGAAAAGCATTTATTTATAAAAAAATACAAAAAGTTTCCACTCTGCTACTGCCTCTTGTAGCTTCTCAGCTAGGTGGGCGCTAGTGTGCTGTTCATACACAGGTCTTGTTAGAAGAACAGGATTCTTCATTTCCCACTCACTGTCGATATAGTGTGCGGTCACGGTGAGGTAGCTTTCAGTAGCATGGGACGTCCACTCCATCGCTGTTGTAGTCGACTGGGAAGCCGAAACTCGCATGCCTCGCTTCTCGCCATAGCGTTAGTTAAAGTGACTGACAAAATGTCTCGTGTTGTTTTCGCGTGTCTTCTTCTGTGGCGTTCAAACAGCGTTCGTTTAGGTGCTTTACTGCCACCTTCTGGATTAGGCGTATTCGTCGTGGATCTCCATGTACCGTATACTGCCGTACCGTGATGCCCGTACCGTGAACTCACGGGACGAATACATGTACCGTGACACCCCTACAAGATATGTTTTTCTGAGAATCGGAGAGCATAAAAGTGACCCTTTGATAAAGTGGAACTCTTTTGGAATTACCAATTTCTGTTTCACAAATGTCCACTTTCACACTCACAATCAGGGTTATAATGAGAGTTTAAGGTAATAGCTAATATCTTTCTATGTTTAGGAATTTAACCATCCATCACTGGTAAGTGGCCCTGAGATCTGTGCTTTGTCTAACCGGGGTCGCGTTTAAATTCTCCAGTGATCGATAGCCCATCTGGTGGCTTCTTTCTTGAGTTATAATAACTTCCAATGAAAAGTGAAAATTTACATTTATCTTTACTTCCACAGCTGTTTATAATGTCTTATGATGGCACACACCACTAGTTGTAATGTACAAATGTATTTTGAGAAAACAAATTCCGCCGTGAATGTTTTAATTATTATCATTATTATTATTATTATTATTATTTATTTTTACTCTTAATCCTAACCCTTTGCAGGGAGGCAGTGAATGAGAAAGCAGAGCTTGTGGCTCGATGCACAGAGCAGGTCTGCACCAGTCTGGTTGAGGAGACCTTGGACGGAGAGATCGCCGTATTGGTTGATGAAATCCTGGAGGCGGAGCTGCAGCACATCCACAAGTATATCAAAAGGTAGACAATTATTATTTTGAAATACTGTTGGGTTGTTTTAGCTTACTTAGGTGCTGCATCACTTTTCTGTGATGGACGGGGTTGACCTCACATGACTTATCCTGATGCAGCAAACCCCACCTGTCTGGTTCTCCAACCAGGTTCAAACAAATCCAAATAATTATTTTCAGCTACAATTGATTTGATTCAGGTATTTGGGTAGATATTTTTAGACTAAAGTCTCTGATAGATATTTTCTGACAATGCTCACAATCTTTGAATTTGATCTTTTTCATGCCAAAGAAATTGCATGGCTTCATTCATTATGCATAATACATGAAGACTTCCTTTACCAATAAAACATAATTCAGCAATTAAGTGAATGAATGAATCAAATGTGTGTAGAAAATAACATGCCGTTGCAGGTTTTACAGACTGCTTTATGTTGCTGTCAAGGTCAGAAGAGCTTCCATCATATTTGATGACAATGACTGGCCAATATCCAATATTTCATAAAAGCTCAACATTGGCAAACCAGTCTAACCCTAGTAGAATCTATTTTTCTTACACCTTCTCTCTTCCTTTCTTTCCCCTCTCCTCCCTCAGGTGGCGTGACGTGGTGGCGGTGCGTCGGCAGCTGAAGAGGCAGATGAGAGGTTTCCCTGCGGCTCCCTGCTGCGTGGATCCTCGTTTCAAACTGAAGGCTCTGGCCCCCAGCGCCCCCCCACACCCCTCCATGGCAGACCTGGCCTGCGGCCTGGTCAACCTGGGCAACGCCGGCACCCTGGCCCTCTCCAGCACCAGGTACAGTATGTCTGGCCCTCTCCGGCACCATGTACAGTATGTCTGGCTCAAGTCTGGTTGTCAGCAAGCTGCTTCTCTCCAAGTGATTATTAATAATGAGGCAAATGCTGCTTTGTCTTTGGACACTATCTGATGGGTTGAATGCAAACACACATCACTGTGTTTCTTATTGTAACATTATATTTCACTTTAAATTATGTACTGTATGGTCACTCGATTCTCAGTTAGACGTTTGAAACATAATACCTTTGTCTAAATGATGATGACATGTAGTAATTTGCACAATGGAGATTTTTATTTATTTATTGTGAGTTCATTACATAATTTGTCGCGTGGCAGTTAAAGTCGAGGTGAACCCGTTCGTCACGTGCATCTGAGTCCGTTTCAGGCTGAAAACAAATTGGGAGGCGGACCATATACGGTGTCGATTATTTGATTTGACAATTCTGAGGACTGGCTTTGGCATTGGCCAATCCTGCCGTGTTCCACCCCCAAATTGGGTGGGATTCAGCGTGTTGTCGTGCTACGCGAGTGGGATCCGCGGAGTACCAGGCAGCCAGGCTGCTTCGTGCGGAGCGAGCGGACAATCCGATGCGTGGGTGCTGCCCGCCCGCCTGGAAACTCCGAGAGACGACCCCTGACAGCCAGGGAGGCTGTCAGGCTCGGAGGCACGCGCCATTATCGTTATAAATGTAAATACTATTCCTGGAATGCGTGTTTTAACGAGCCAGTTACATTTCTTTGCATTCTTAGAGATTATAGTTTTTGTTTTTTGTTCATGTTTCTAACAATTGGCCAAGTCCCCACTCACCATGAACGGCACAGTGGTGGAAAGGGTGGACAGCTTCAAGTACCTGGGAGTCAATATCCACCAGGACCTGACATGGGCCAACCACACCGCCACTGTTGTCAAAAAGGCCCAACAGCGACTACACGGACTCAGGCGCCTGAAGAAATTCGGGCTAAGGCCAAAAATCCTCAGGGACTTCTACAGAGGCACCATTGAAAGCCTGCTGACTGGCTGCTTCACCACCTGATACGGGAACTGCACCACCATGGACTGCAGGGCGCTAAGAAGGGTGAGGCGCGCGGCCCAGCACGTAACAGGATGTGAGCTGCCAGAACTGCAAGATCTGTACAACCAGCGGTGCCTCAGGAGGTCCCTGAAGATCATCAAAGACACAAACCACCCCCACAACAGCCTGTTCTCCCTGCTACCCTCAGGAAGGAGATACAGTGTCCCAAGAGCACGCACAAATTGCTTGAGGGACAGTTTCTTCTCACAGGCCACGAGACTCCTTAACATATACAAATAGTGTAGTAGCCGTACTGTACCGCACTGCAGCTGCTACCATCACGTATGACTAATGTTCAATAGTATGTTTAATTAGGTATATGCTATTTGCACCTAACAGAATGTTATTATGTTTAATTATGTTTAAAGTATGTTCATGCCATTTGCACATATGGGCACTGAATATGCCACTGTCTGTGGCGTGTCTTACTGCTTTATTGCTTGTTGCCGCTTGTTTTTATTTATTTTTCTTTTATTTTTTGCACTATGTTGTAACGGAGCCTACAGCACAATAATTTCACACGTGATACTTGTGCTATGGAGTAACAATAAAAATCTTGAATCTTGAATCTTGAAAGTTAGTTTATGGGATAGGAATTCTGCCAGATGACAGGCACTAGGTGCCATTTTCTCTTTCTTTTGGAAGAGAAAATGATCCTGAAATGAAGATTTGATTGACAGCTGCATGTCGTGATATGATTGGTTGAAATGGGGTAGAAATTTGATAGTACTAGGTGACGTCAGCAAACTGTACATTACTGTTATCAATGAAATCTTGAAAAATGAACTTTTGATGTGAAAAAGTGTGAAAAACTAAAGAAATTAGACTTTTGTGATTTTGTTTGCATACATTATTAAATAGGTGCACTGCATACCCAGGTATTTGAACTAAAAGAAAATAAGTCATTTGTGGGTTCAGCTCGACTTTAAATACCTTTATTTGAATGCCTTGTGTTGTAACATGTATTTGTCTCACAGCTCTTCCACATTGTATCATGTCTTATATCTTGTTCAGGTTGCTGAAAATGAGGCAAGAAGTGATCCACCAGATGAGAGTCCATTACTACTATCAGCGCCTGCTGGAGTAAGTCATCAGTCCATTCACTATCTCTGTTGTGTCCATGTTCCGTTTCGCCGAGCAGCATTCTGATCTTTTTTGTTGTTGCTCTCAGTGAGTCTGTATGGGCGCCGTTGGACTTGCCGGCGCTGGTGATTGAAAATATCCCCAACCCACCTGACAGAGTCTTCTGGAAGGCTGCCCTCCTCTTACCCAGTGACCATGAGAGTGTGGCCAGCCTGGCAGACAGGTACTGTAAACAGAGTGTTGCCAGCCTGGCAGACAGACAGGTACTGTAAACAGAGTGTGGGGCCAGCCTGGCAGACCATAAGCAGCTTTTCAATATGACGGAAGTTCAATGACCAACCAGTTGAGAAAAGTGGGTCTTTTATTACCTTCAAGAAATTTGACTTAATTCCCGATCAGACTGCTGTGAAATAAAGAGATACAGTCGGTAAGAGACTTTAAATCTATAATTTATATAATTTACTCTAATTAAATTGGCTTAATATTTACAAGGTTTTGTAAACTGTCTGCCATTTTTCTAACATGTAAGCAAATTTAATTGCAGGAGTCCATAGCTGGCAGCACATGTACTTGTGCTCACATTCATATTTTGATCAGAAATGCATAAGTCAGAACTGCGTATATATACTGTACAACAAAAAGTGGACATTTCATGGAAGTGTCCCAGTGCTTTAGCCACTGGCTGCCTCACTTTCTTTTACCTGCCTGACCCTCAAGTGTCTTGCTGGGACATCAGGTGCAGTGGGCTGAGTGCGTCCTCTCCTGTCTGTGTCTTCAGGGTCTTGTCAGACTGGCTGGAGGTGAAGCTTGGTGGTGGCGAGGGGTCAGAGGTCAGGGAGCAGCAGGCGGATGGCACGCTGCAGACACTCTGCGTCAGTAACACCCTCCAGGAGAACGCACAGCGCACTCACAAAGTCCACATCAGCGTCAAGGTTGGACCAGTTAATATGGATGATTTATGATTGTGCTCTCAAGGATAGAAAAGAGATGGGAAATGGAATGTTCTGAAAATACAAGATGTGTTCGACAGCTCATGCCCAGGGTCTTCTAGAGTTTGAAAGTAGATGTCACTTTAAAATGTAAATTAAGTTAATTGATTAATTTAAAGTTTTATGCTGAAGCTGAGTCTTTATGGGTGTTCTTTTGTGTGTAGATATAAATATGTTAACTCATTGCACGGTCATTGCACGCAGAGCAGCACACAACACTGACCCAGACAGACCCAGGCAGCAGGACAGGGTTGGCAAACGCAAGCCAGAATATCCGATGCCCACCAGCAGCAAATCAAGATCAGCAAGAAGCTGCAACCAGCAGTGCACGCAGGGGCCAGCGCTGCTGGTTGCAGCTAAAAATATTATTCTGCCAAACAAAATTCCCTGGCCTTCACTGTTTTATTGAAGGAAATTATTTTTGAGGTGTGGCTACATCAGAAAATTAGCTTCAGAGTCAGTGATGTGTTTGAAATGTTTAATTTCACAAAAGGGCCATTATCTCAGCTTCTAGAAAAAAACTGCTCTTTTTTGTTAAATCAAGCTATCTTCTCCGGCTGATAACTAAAGAACGGAAAATGATATCAATAAACCTGTTTTTGCTGATGATAGAAAAGAGTCTCATCGTTCTTTTTGCATGTTCATTGTTTACATAGTAATATCACACAATATTCTGTGGGCCTCGAGAAATCACTGAAAAAAGCTCTGAAACTCTGGCACTGGGAGCGTCCGTTCTCCAAAAGTGGCTGGCACTCAATGAGTTAAAGGCGCATTAAGTAATTTATGACTTTTATCAACCTTTATCTGGGATGAAGGAATTTCACCAAGATCAGCAGGTCTCTGGCACAGCTTATGGTGGCCTGTAGTTTAAAGTCACATTTGGATGTCTTTAAATGTCAACCGTGTGGAATATTTGTTCCAAAACAGAGTATGAGTCAGAAAGTGAGTTTTGTAAGTACCTGGTAAAGTTATTGATGAGTTATTGACATTGATTAACATCAAGCCCCTGCAGATGAGCCACATGTCTTTATGCTATTGGATAGGTAGAAATGTACTTTTCTGAACAGTCTCTCCCCCGTTTGTATCTGTCAGGCATCCCGTGGCCCACTGACCGAAGACGGCCTGTCCAAAATGGAGGAGCTCTGTGAGCTCCAGGGGACAGGAGCCGTCATCTTGCTGCTCCCCGCCCTGCCTGCCCCCGGGCCCGGGCAGGAGATGCAGGACGTACCTCTGCTCTCTGCCCTGCTCCAGCTTAAACAGCTCCAGCAAGCTAGTGCCTGGCACTGCCCACTGCCTCTGGTCATTCTGGTGCCAGGGCCTGACAGTGGTGCCAATGACACACAGACACTTGAAGAAGGTACGATGAGAGAGAGGATGCTGGAGGCGTGATGTTCATTTCACAGAAAAAGACCCTGATGCAAAATAAGGATCTGTGCTTGATGGTGGACCAAAACTTGACACAGATTACCGAGAACTGAATACTATCATAAGGATACTGAAATCATTATTTCAACAACAAAAACAATTGGTCATGTGTATCATCAAGGTTGTCTTTTGATAGATAAGGCTGCATTTTGAAAGCATAATAAACCAAATAACAACTGTCCTGATTATATACTCTGTAGGTAGTAATAGTAGCTAGCATGAACTTGACTTACCTGGGTTATTCAGAACAGCTGTTCTAAGAAGACATGCTCTGGAGATTGCAGTGCCTGTCACTGTCAGGCAGTACTCATGGATAACTAATGGAATTTGTTCAGCAAAAATGGCTTTATCGTGAACTGCTCCTCTCTTGGTCTCCTGTTCCTCAGCCCTGATGCTGCAGACGCTGGTCGAGGAGGGCCTGATATCAGAATACATCATCTTCTACATCCCAGAGACCACCAGTGACCTGCAGGGATCCCAACAGGTACGACACAACACACACACACACACACACACACACACAGCATGAAACATGCTGCATATTCAGTGTTACAGTTTTCAAGGAGCTGTCCATCAGCATTTTTGTCCAGAGGGCCACGGCCCACAGGTTGGGAATCGCTGATCTAGTGAGGGCAGAATATCATTTATGTGACTGGCTGTGTTGTCCAAACAGTGTTGCCTTTCAGTACTTAAGAATCTAGATAGAATCACGTTGTTGAAACTGTTACAGTAACATGACTGCATACATTTCAGCATGGATGGCAGTGGGAAACCAACATCGAATACTGGCCATTTTAATGCCAATGCTCCCCACTGAGCTACATAGGGCTGGAGTGTTTTATGCAGTTTAGAAACTTTTTTTTTTACATTCTGTGAAGTTGTTCTCCTCTATTAACCTTCTCCCACTTCTTCTTTTCCTCCTGTCCTGTTGTGTGTCTCCAGCTAAACCAGGCCATGCGTTGGCTGCTAGCTCGCGCCCCACCGCACTTCCATCTTTCCTGCCAAACGCTGGTGCAGCTCGTGGAGGCCGGCTTGAGCCGCGAGTTCAGCACCAGGCTGTGCGCTCACCGCCAGGAGCGGGCCGCTGCACGTCTTCCTCCCCAGCACCCTGAGCCCGTTATCCAGCTATACAACGCTGTGCTGGCCCACCTTGCTGATGTGCTGTCCTCCCAGAGCCTCTCCAGCCTCTCCTGGCCACCGGGGGAGTTCTGCCTGCCCGATCTCCGCACCTCGGTGCCTCATCTGGGCTGGAACTCCGCCCAGCACCTGGCCTGGCTGCGCAAAGCCATCATCAGCCTGCAGCTGCCACACTGGGAGCTGCCGTCCACCACTGGTCAGTCACTAGTTTTAGTCCCACTTTTTTTGTATGAAGAGGGAATATCATCTTTGTTCTTTTGATCACTTTTTTATAAAGTGTCTAACATCCAACCCTGATCCAAACCACACTACAACCTAAATTCATCTTAAAGCAAACATGACTGAAATCAAACATTCACACTGTTGTGTGTGTGTGTGTGTGTATATATATATATATATATATATACAGTATATAATGCTTCTATACTTCCCTCTCCTCTCCTCTCCTCTTCCTCTGTCATCCTTCCCACTCCCTCCAGCCTCGTGGTCCCAGCTTTGCTCCTGCATATTTCACTATGCTGCTCAGATCCCAGTGTCACGCTGCAGTCAGCCCCTCCTCATGTCGCGGCTGGAGAACCTGCTGGAAAGGCTCAGGCTGCAGGGCCAGCGTGGCCCAGCCCGCCGGGACAACTGGGACAAGGAAAGGAGTCCGGCCTTCCATCAGATCCCCTGGGACGACGTGCTGGTGCTTTGCATAGACCACAAGCTGAAAGACTGGCAGAGTCCTGGACCGCCTGTCTGTGAAGGTGAGGGCATTCACTATTATTACAACGTGATTTGTTTATTAATGTACTGAGTGTGAGTCTGGTGTAGAGGACTATAGTCCTGTACCAGAAACTTTCAATAAACTATTATTTCACTATGCCTATGCCTAGGTTTTTAGGTTTACAGAAGAAATTATACACACAACGATACAATGATTAATAATATCTTCATTGTCATCTCTTGAGATGAGAGATGGTAGTGACTTCCTTAGAATTATGAGTTAGTTATGAGTTAGTTATGAGTTCAGCAACATTTTTTACACTGACATATTTCTAATTCATAGGGCATTCCTCTGTCTTACACCTTGCATTGGGTATATTTTTGTGGAATACACATTGTTAGGCTTAGCTCTAAGCACTTTAAACAGTGTTGTACAAGATTTCTCATCATCCCTCCATATTTCCCTTCATATACCTCCCTGGCGACGGAGGGGAATTAATGCTTTGTGTCTCCTGTTGTTTCCAGATGCTGTGACGGAGGACGGAGAGATCCTGGTTTACTTCCTCACAGAGTCGCTGAAAGGTTTCCAGCCACCTGAGGAGTGGACACAGGCCATCAGGCAAACACACAGGGAGAAGCATCAGGATACAGAGGGGTACGAGGGTCAAAGAGCCACAACACAACATCATACATCATCTTGTCTCTTACCTTAAAGCTACATTATTGATTTTGGTCAAGTGTATTGTTAGACCCGCCCTCCTCCACAGCACTTGTCAATCATCTTGATGGATAGTCTACTTTGTTTAACACAACATGTAGCCTGACATATCTGCCATTTGAAAACCTCTCTCCCTTTTTCCGACCTCCCTCCCTGCCTCTGCCTTCCACCCACAGGGCGAGTGCTGGTGGTGGTTCCCCTCCCTCCAGTCTGTCCCTCAGACAGAGGTTGTTCCAGACCCTGGTGGAGCCTCACGACGCCCCATCAGCTCCTCTAGACATCACACACACTCCCACACCACCGGAGCTGCTGGCCCACCAAGTCCTCCAGAACTTAGAGGCAGAGAAGGCTCAAAGCCAAAGGTACAACATCATCACCATTTTCATATGATTTCATTACATTTAGGTTTATAAAATAAGCACAGTGGTAGCGCTGTCGCCTCAGCTAGAAGCGCTGTCGCCTCACAGCTAGAAGGTCCTGGGCTCGATTCCAGCCTGGACGCTGTGGGCGCCGCCGAGGGCGTTTCTCCCCCCATGTCCCCAGTGCCCACTGCCCAGGTGGGCTTTCTTGTCGAAAGGGTCTTTCTGTGTGGAGTTTGCATGTTCTCCCTGTGCTCCCTGGGGTTCCTCCATATACAGTATAACCCCCAACTAAAAACATGCAGAAGATCGTCGTCTGACCAGCGGCGGTTGGAAGAAGCTGGTCCCCGGGCACCTCACTGTAGCTGCCCACCGCCCCTCTTCTGACCATGGAGGAGGACGAGCCAGGATGGGTCAAATGCGGAGGACAAATTTCACGGCACCTCCAAAGCATGTGTGTGTGTGTACTGGCCGCCGTGCACATGTGTGCATGCCACAGTGTTTGTGACAAATAAAGATGGGGTTTGTCCGTCCGGTTTAATCTTAATCTAATCTTTAATCTTGTCTCCAGGAGTATGGAGCAGCTTCAACGCTGGCTGGACGCCGACCCTCTAGACTACATCTCCATGCCGCTCTTCATGCCTTCCTCCACCCTGCTGTCTGCTCCCACAACCTTGATGCCAATGCCCATCGCCAAGACTCGAGGCTCCCCTGTTACACAGGTAAGACCTCACACCTGAGCTCATTCCGTCATTATAAGGTTCTTTTGGAAAAGGTCAGTCTGGGTAAGGGGACGGATTTTGCCAAGCCTGCTCAGCAGTACAGCTTAAAGGGATAGTTCTGATTTTTTGAACCCTAGCCCTAATTGCTACTTAACAATGATGATGTTGATTGGTAAATTCCTTTCTAAATGGGCACCATTGAATGCATGACACATTAATCAAATCAATCAATCGTTCCATCAATCAATCAATCATACTAGCTCCAGATAGTTGGCCACAAACCAATAGGATGAATCAGCATGTTTGTAAACAAACGGATTGGCTATACTTCCGGGTGAAACTGCCATTGGTTTTAAACAGCAATTCATGGTGAAAGCATCTAACTACTCCTTCATACTTTAAGCTCGACACTCCAGTCGAACTTTAAACGAGTCACCACTTTTAGGATTCCATCACCTTAATTCAGCTTTAATTTATCTTTTGTACTGTTCTAGCAGGCTGTACTTTTTTTACTAAATTCACATGTTTTAAAATTGCAACAGTTCACACAACTTTAACACTACATACATATTGTACACAAGACCCTTTAGCTACTTCTGCTCTCACTCACAATGTCAAAATATAAGCGATGTATAATTTTTTAGATATTAGCGTTTGTTTGTCACAGCTTTTCAGCTTCTTTTTTTATTTCATACTAGTTTCTGCTGCAGTGGCACCCGTAAGTTTATTTTTGTTGTTGTGATGTCATGCTGATTCGTCGTATACAAGGTCAATGAGGTCACGCTCCTGTTTGTGCAAGCTGACTGAGGCTCACTGAAATGTCCTCCACAGTGTCCACACAAAAGTTGAATTTCAGTGAGCCTCAGTCAGCTTGCACAGACAGACAGTGTGGCACTGTATTGGTTTGTGGCTAACTATCTGGAGCTAGTATGAACAGCATGGATTATGCTGAGAAAGGATTCTGCCAATCAACATCAACAGGGTCCCAAAAATGTGAACTATCCCTTTAAGCTAGTTTGCGTCACATATTCTACATTAAAGATAAGGCCATTAAATCCAATGATGGTGCATTTTTCGATGCCTTACCTTGTAGGAAGCGGTGCCTGACGAGCCATCAGAGAAAGCAGCCTGGCCTAAGACAGCACCTATGTCCATGACACGGCGACTGAAGGAGCTTGAGCGACAGATTCTGTCCAGCCAAGAGGAGGAACTGGCCTGCAGACTGAAGCTGAGTGGCCTGATGAGCATCGTAGATGACTGAGACACCGCCAATACAAAGTCTTCTGAACACACAGCTATGCAAATCAATGTGTGGAGATGAACCATGCCTCCCTTCTGCAGCGAGAGACTACGGGTGTCTGAAGTTACATGTGTTTTCTTATTTCTTTTAAGACCTTGTGTTTGTACCGGAGAACACACTGCAAGCTTTTCCCTCTTGTTTTAGTTTTGTACAATTGATTTTGTGTTTATACATTTCAGAATGTGTTGCTTGTGTTGTGTATATGTGTGTATATTTGTATTGTTTTTTGGGCAAATGGAAGAGAACTGTGGATATCAATGAGATGCTCGGTCATTATGTGTTTTTAATATAGAGTAGTGTGTTATTTGTCAAATAAAAACAAGAATAGAACTAAGAATAGCTTTACTATTATTTGCACCTATCTGTTGTGTTGAATTATATTTTTGTCTGAGAGCCACACATTGAATAAAAGTTGTATTTTCACTTAAACACATTTTGTTATGCCTTTGAGTCTAGTTGTCATTCAGCAGTTAATAAACCAGCTGTTTTCGCTCTCTTATGAGTAGCAATGATGAAAAGTGTGAGCGCGTTTATTATTTATCATATGAGCGACCTGATTGGCGGGTGACTCGGAAGATCCACCCATTCCTCCTCCCATCTGGCTTGTGATTGGAGGACCGCGCCTCTGCTCATGTCTCTCCATGTGGAAAAACTCCTCGGAAGGCACCGTGAAGGGCGCTGGGAAAAGTAGTCTGAATTGTGTTGAGTAATATAATTTCTCTCCTCTAAACACTACAGTACCCATACAGAGCACAAAGCCTTTGATTAGATGAAAGAAATTAATTCATACGGTTCAGCGGAGGATTCAAGTCTGTGAGCCCCAGCTATGACTGAGGGAACGTGAGTATTTGTTGTATACACTGTCTTGACTTTGTTGTAGCATTTCTCTCACAACAAAATAGGTTTTTCAAAACGAGGGGGCGTTTATAGACAAATCATCAATTTAAACGTGTGAATGAACGGAAATAATCATGAACTGACGTTACGTTACATGTGTCTAGTCCGTCTAGTCCCAGACAGTGGGCACGTAAATCCACAAAGTAGCGTTAATGCATTTGTTAATTAGCAGTTAGTTCGAAAGTAATGGTTTTGGTTATTATTCCCTATAAGGAGTCGTCAGCGCTTTGAAAAGTAATAACGTTACGTTACTGTATTGCATTACGTTACTAGTATACCACCCAATACTAATAACGTTGCAAGCGAGCAGTCAAATTTTCCAATGAAGTGCATTAACATCAACTATGAGTATGGAGTTTATGAACCCCCAATGTCAGAGCACCCACGTTATTTCTTCACTCATGTTCTAGGCAGCGTTAAGTATTTAAACAGTGTTTGTTTGCTTTGAAAGTTTTTACATTCTACACTTGTATTTTTACTTTGATTGTTTATTTGATTTTTATTATTTCTTCCCCTTCAACAAATTGTTCATGTCATGTGAAGGCAGCTTTAGGTCACCAATGACCACTACTATCAGTAGGCTCATAACTCTTGTCATTTGTATAACTTGAAACATAAGGGAATGCTGTATCTATGGGATGACTAGTCCATTCCCCCTTAAAGATATATCGTCTGTAGTAGGCTACGTTTGCCTTTTTTTCCCCATTACTTTTTTGCTAGCTGGGGCCTTTTTTTCTGAATCTATATTGTTATATGCTCATGATTCAGCTGGTATCTTGTTGGTTCCATTTCTTTGCACATTTTCTGAAATTTCTATGGAGGAAATGGGTGGAAAAATTAACTTCTCTGGAACCTGGGTCACGTTTCAGCTGTATTAACATCCCTACTCTGTCCCGTGCACCTGTTGATCTTCCAGGCATCTGCGGAGGCGAGGGGGTCCATACAAGACAGAGCCGGCCTCAGACCTGAGCCGCTGGAGGCTGACTAACATTGAGGGGAGGCAGACCTGGCGCTATGTGGAACATCTGGACGTCCCCGACAGAGAGCAGAACATGCTAGAAGCCCATTCACTAGGCCTGGATACGGTAGGCTGTGTATCCTTGTCAATTGTTTACAATGAGGAAGTTCGAATCTCCTGTCTTCCCTTGTTTCACATGTCAAACAAGATGTATTGCGGAAATGAAGTGGAATGGATAAAGAATAGATATAGGAACAGAGGGAATTCAGACACTTTGTCTGATCATGCTCAACATAATCTGACAAGGAACACATAATTAGACTCCTACAGGTCCTCAAAAAAAGAGATATACTTTATTGTCCTTGTATATAATACATGTCTGTAGTGGATCAACAGTTTTCCAGTTTAAGCAACACAGTATATGCATGGGAGCCAGATGAGAATAATACATGCCTCTGAGCAATAGTTGTTTAGCAGAGGGGCTGGTAGATAGAGCATTTGCCTGGTGTGTGATGTTAATTCCCCACTCCTCTCCGCTACAGAATAGGTACATGCCTGGCTCTCCGGCCGCCCACACAGCTGTGGATGCGGCACTGAAGGGGATGCACTTCTACAGCCACCTGCAGGCCGAGGACGGACACTGGGCTGGGGACTACGGCGGGCCTCTCTTCCTGCTCCCAGGTGAGTCAACTCATGTGCTTTTGTTTTCACTTGACATCACAGCTCCAATCTGCAGCAGGCAGCCATGTTTCCCCCCCACCTTTAGTTTCACCCATAATTTGAACAGTCTGTGGTTACAACTGCAGGTTGCAGCAGGTAGAGTTGTGAGAGAAGGGTCAGTGCTGCTGATGACCCCCCCAGGACCCCAATGTGTTTGTGTGGGTGGATGTACAGTATGTACTGTACAGTGTGTGTGTGTGTGTGTGTGTCTGTGTGTGTGTGTGTGTGTGTGTGTGTGCGTGTGTGTGTGTGTATGTATGTATGTATGTATGTATCTGTATGTACTGTATGTAATGTATGTATGTAGGTATGCATGTACTGTATGTCATGTATGTACAGTATGTATGTATGTATGTACGTACGTACGTACGTACATACGTACATACAGTATGTTTGCATGTTTGTTTGATGCTTCCCAGGTCTCCTGATCACGTGCCACGTGGCTAAGATCCCTCTGGCCGAGGCCTGGAAGAAGGAGATGGTGCGCTACCTTCGCTCTGTCCAGCTGCCAGATGGAGGCTGGGGCCTGTAAGTCAACAGTACAGATGATTTTTGTCTTATTCATATTCACGCATGTCTTATAACTGATATGCTGATACCTCCAGGTGCATTTTTTTTAATGATGGAAAAAAGGCCACCCTAAAGACTCTGGATTGGTTCTGCGATGCAGGTTTTTTTTAATCTCAAATTGTTTCCACCCAGTTTTAACAATGAAATCTAGGAGAACGTTCTCGGACTCTAGTTGAGTGAAGCCGATAGAAACTGAGAACTGAGTCTCGCCTTTGATTACTTCAGTAACAGTGGCTACTTTTTTCTGACACTTATCCATGTATCCTGAAGCTGGGAACATGCTCCAACATCAGCCTCGACTTGGAGTGACCTATATACCTATATAGACCTATATACCCGAACGTCAGCTTGAAGAGGCGGTCGCAGGGGAGACTCTGATATACCTGCGCTGTTTAGCCAGCTGCGTCGAGTTACATTTTTGGGGTGCTGCACGCCAGCTGCGTGGGCAAGCTCGCCAGCCGCTACGCAGCTCTCTGCACATTTGGCAAGGGCTTTGACGCTGTAGCATGTTTTCCGCATTTTCGTAATACAATCATCTAACACTTGTTATCAATCTCGAACCAATAGAGTATCACCAATAACCAGCTTTGAAATGACAAGTGGGATGGGATGGCGAACAAACTCTCGATCCAACAATGTAAAATCATGCAGTGTCACGACTGTCTCTGGGATATTGAATATGGCAGTATTGTGAGTGTGTGTGTGTTTTGTTTTTGTGCAGACATATTGAAGATAAGTCTACAGTCTTTGGTACGGCCCTGAGCTACACCTCGCTAAGGATCCTGGGAGTAGAACCTGACGATCCCGATATGGTTCGGGCCAGAAACAACTTGCACAGCAAAGGTCTGAAAGGAATGATTGGGAATGCTCTCTCAACACTTGAAATGTCTTTGTTGCTTATTATTGCTTATTCGGGGAATGTAACACTGAAAATATGATCCTTGCTCTACCCCACATCTTACTGTAAGTTATAAGTGTTGTAATCCTGTACTTTGATACTTACTGTCATGGTGGATGTTGTGTTTTGCACAGGTGGTGCTGTGGGAATTCCATCATGGGGTAAATTCTGGTTAGCCATCTTGAATGTCTACAGCTGGGAAGGAATGAACACACTGCTACCAGAGATGTGGTGAGTTTGACCAAATACCTTAACATTGCTAAGAACTGAAGGCTACTACTAATAGATTGTTCCATTGCGACATCAGTGCACAGCAAATCCGCTATTTTGGCCTGAAGGAGACTACTGTAATGACGCCAGTAAAACATCTATACTTCTATACTCTTTGGTTTTACACCCTGACACCGGACAACTCACAGTGCTGTGATGTATTTTTCCTCACATTTTCTGCTGATGAAGCACAGTGAGGATTCTTTCCCCTATAACAAGTCCAGGATGATATTTGTGGATTTTTTTCAGGCTGTTCCCAACTTGGATGCCAGCTCACCCGTCCACCCTGTGGTGCCACTGTCGCCAGGTCTACCTCCCCATGAGCTACTGCTACGCTGTCAGACTGACGGCCCAGGAAGACCCGCTGGTGCTCAGCCTCAGACAGGTGCTGCACCCACCTCAGCCCATAGGGGGGCGACATACTCAATGTATTACAGCTACAAGTCCAGTTGCACTTGTTTGTTTATGTGAAGGGGGGATTTGTTCTGACTCTCAACACAGCTTGTTCATCACACAGTATATCACTGACTTGTTTCCATTGTGCTCCTTGATATCAATATCAAAGGTAACACAAGTGCTGTTGTTTCTTCATACGTGTTATTTGATCATTCCTAATTGGCCCAGTTTGTTTGGTGGTGTAATTTTCTTATTCCTGTCGATAACTGGCCAAACATAAACACTGTGGCATCATCATGTCAAGATAGTTCCAGTGCAGCTGCAGCAGAGTTTGAGAGCAGAAACATTTTCAGTCATCTAAAACAGTGGTCCCCAACCACCGGGCCGCGGACCGGTACCGGGCCGCAGCGCATTTGGTACCGGGCCGCGAGCCGGTAAAAAATAAATAAATAAACATAGGCTATAATATTATAGCCTGTGTGTGGTAGTTGAAACATAGTTTCAAGTTGACGTTTATTTATGTTTGTAGTTAAAACAAAAACAAATACTGTATAGGCTACATACAGTACAACACAAAAGGCTGTTATTTACCCTTTGTCGCCACCTGGTGAGTAAATGTAACTAAAACCATTGGACTTTTTTTTTCATGTATCTACCGGTCCTTGGCACAAAAAAGGTTGGGAACCCCTGATCTAAAACATCAGACACATAGACTGTATACAAATATGGACGTGGCCACCATGACGTCACCCATTGGTTTGTGGACTTGTGTTTTGAAGCCTCCAGTTTGGCATTTTGGCTCTCTATTTTATTCTAAATGGGTGAGTTGTATAAAAATTCACCCCCTGTGCAGTTGTCATGAAAGGTGAGATTAGTTATGGAACTGGATGAAGCATGTGCTAGCCTGGTAAACCATAGCCTGGGTAAACCCATCCCCCACGTGACCTGCTCTCAGACCTGTTCTCAGTCACTATGACGATAGTGACTGGGAACTGAGAGAGCAGGTCACGTGGTGGCTGGGTTTACCTAGGCTAGGTAAACCAGCCGGTCACGTGAACTCACATTTCATTTCGTTCTCCGTTCCCGTCTGGCCTGGAGCATCTTTGCAGTGGGCGGAAGTTGGGCGTGTGTACTTGCCTTGACAGACAACTCATTCAGCCAATCAGCGTTACCAGTCAAACCCAAATCTACTCGGGAGAACGGCAAAAACATATTTCCCGCCCAGAAACTCCGCTGTTGCATACTCCTGTACTTGTTTAATTGTTGTTATTGAGTCTATTTCTGCAATAACTGCACTTTATGGCTGTTTAAACTAGTCAAATGCTGACATTACTCCTCGAGGCGACAGGCAAGGAGGCGGCCATTACTGTTTTGCGAGCGACGTTCCTGAATGAACGAAATTAAATATGAGTTCACATGACCGACTGGTTTACCAGGCCACTAGTCTACACAACTCTCCCCAGATCGGCAAAGGGGGTGGAGCAGCAGGGTTGTTGGACAAGCATAATTTAATTTATTTTATTTTATTTTATTTTATTTTATTTTATTTTATTTTATTTTATTTTATTTTATTTTATTTATTTATTTATTTATTTATTTATTTTTTGTCATATTTTTTTTGCCAGTATTAGGACTACTCCTCTATTTGGATCCTGCCATGAAGCTGAAGAAATCCGGGCAGAATTAAATCCCACAGAGTGAACAAAAAGGGTTCCATGATGTGTATGGTTACGCTAATATACTGTACAAAACCATAACCGTATATCTCTTGCCCTTCGTTCTCAGGAGCTGTATGTGCAGGACTTCAGCAGCATTAACTGGCTGGCTCAGAGGAGCAACATTGCAGCCTGTGACATGTACACACCTCACAGCACACTGCTCACCACTGCCTACAGTAAGCATCATGTGACCTGTACACACCTCACAGCACACTGCTCACCTCTGCCTACAGTAAGCATCATGTGACCTGTACACACCTCACATCACACTGCTCACCTCTGCCTACAGTAAGCATCATGTGACCTGTACACACCTCACATCACACTGCTCACCTCTGCCTACTACAGTAAGCATCATGTGACCTGTACACACCTCACATCACACTGCTCACCACTGCCTACAGTAAGCATCATGTGACCTGTACACACCTCACATCACACTGCTCACCACTGCCTACTACAGTAAGCATCATGTGACCTGTACACACCTCACATCACACTGCTCACCTCTGCCTACTACAGTAAGCATCATGTGACCTGTACACACCTCACATCACACTGCTCACCACTGCCTACAGTAAGCATCATGTGACCTGTACACACCTCACAGCACACTGCTCACCACTGCCTACAGTAAGCATCATGTGACCTGTACACACCTCACAGCACACTGCTCACCACTGCCTACAGTAAGCATCATGTGACCTGTACACACCTCACATCACACTGCTCACCACTGCCTACTACAGTAAGCATCATGTGACCTGTACACACCTCACATCACACTGCTCACCTCTGCCTACAGTAAGCATCATGTGACCTGTACACACCTCACAGCACACTGCTCACCACTGCCTACAGTAAGCATCATGTGACCTGTACACACCTCACATCACACTGCTCACCACTGCCTACAGTAAGCATCATGTGACCTGTACACACCTCACAGCACACTGCTCACCACTGCCTACAGTAAGCATCATGTGACCTGTACACACCTCACAGCACACTGCTCACCACTGCCTACAGTAAGCATCATGTGACCTGTACACACCTCACAGCACACTGCTCACCACTGCCTACAGTAAGCATCATGTGACCTGTACACACCTCACAGCACACTGCTCACCACTGCCTACAGTAAGCATCATGTGACCTGTACACACCTCACAGCACACTGCTCACCTCTGCCTACTACAGTAAGCATCATGTGACCTGTACACACCTCACAGCACACTGCTCACCACTGCCTACAGTAAGCATCATGTGACCTGTACACACCTCACAGCATACTGCTCACCACTGCCTACAGTAAGCATCATGTGACCTGTACACACCTCACAGCACACTGCTCACCACTGCCTACAGTAAGCATCATGTGACCTGTACACACCTCACAGCACACTGCTCACCACTGCCTACAGTAAGCATCATGTGACCTGTACACACCTCACAGCACACTGCTCACCACTGCCTACAGTAAGCATCATGTGACCTGTACACACCTCACAGCACACTGCTCACCACTGCCTACAGTAAGCATCATGTGACCTGTACACACCTCACAGCACACTGCTCACCACTGCCTACAGTAAGCATCATGTGACCTGTACACACCTCACAGCACACTGCTCACCACTGCCTACAGTAAGCATCATGTGACCTGTACACACCTCACAGCACACTGCTCACCACTGCCTACAGTAAGCATCATGTGACCTGTACACACCTCACAGCACAATGCTCACCACTGCCTACAGTAAGCATCATGTGACCTGTACTCACCTCACAGCACACTGCTCACCTCTGCCTACTACAGTAAGCATCATGTGACCTGTACACACCTCACAGCACACTGCTCACCTCTGCCTACTACAGTAAGCATCATGTGACCTGTACACACCTCACAGCACACTGCTCACCTCTGCCTACTACAGTAAGCATCATGTGACCTGTACACACCTCACAGCACACTGCTCACCTCTGCCTACTACAGTAAGCATCATGTGACCTGTACACACCTCACAGCACACTGCTCACCTCTGCCTACTAAAGCATCATGTGACCTGTACACACCTCACAGCACACTGCTCACCTCTGCCTACTACAGTAAGCATCATGTGACCTGTACACACCTCACATCACACTGCTCACCTCTGCCTACAGTAAGCATCATGTGACCTGTACACACCTCACAGCATGCTGCTCACCTCTGCCTACAGTAAGCATCATGTGACCTGTACACACCTCACAGCACACTGCTCACCACTGCCTACAGTAAGCATCATGTGACCTGTACACACCTCACATCACACTGCTCACCTCTGCCTACAGTAAGCATCATGTGACCTGTACACACCTCACAGCATGCTGCTCACCTCTGCCTACTACAGTAAGCATCATGTGACCTGTACACACCTCACAGCACACTGCTCACCTCTGCCTACAGTAAGCATCATGTGACCTGTACACACCTCACAGCACACTGCTCACCTCTGCCTACAGTAAGCATCATGTGACCTGTACACACCTCACAGCACACTGCTCACCTCTGCCTACTACAGTAAGCATCATGTGACCTGTACACACCTCACATCACACTGCTCACCACTGCCTACAGTAAGCATCATGTGACCTGTACACACCTCACATCACACTGCTCACCTCTGCCTACAGTAAGCATCATGTGACCTGTACACACCTCACAGCACACTGCTCACCTCTGCCTACTACAGTAAGCATCATGTGACCTGTACACACCTCACAGCACACTGCTCACCACTGCCTACAGTAAGCATCATGTGACCTGTATACACCTCACAGCACACTGCTCACCTCTGCCTACTACAGTAAGCATCATGTGACCTGTGCACACCTCACAGCATGCTGCACAGCGTCATGTGACTTGCAATACCGAGCTTGGCCATAACAGAGACCTTTAATATAGATAGAGACACCCCAACTCCCAGTCACTTCCTGTATCTGTGCCATGGAGGTTTCACCACTGCCACGCCCCCTTAGGAGACTGGTCAGCCAATGAAGTTTCATACCAGTGACAGACAGCCAATCACAAGCTGATAACCATGCCGATTTAGGAGACTGGAAGAGTACCATTTCTTACAGTTGGCAGAGCCTGGAGTGGGGTGTCTCTATCTAATATTAAAGGTCTCTGGCCATAACGCCAAAATTGCTTCAGAGCCCAGAGCTGTTCCTGTGGGCTTGGTAAGCATCAGCTGTGTTAGCTGTTCACCAGCACAGTGATGTCAGGGCATGGAGCTGGATGACAGACAGTTGGTAATCGCTATTAAAGCATCAATGGTGAGGCAACAGCATCAGAATAGCCTGAAAAGATGCCCTCTATGAGTGGCTGACTAACCCTTTGACTGTGTCCCTGTCGCCCTGCAGTGGTGCTGAACGTGTACGAGGCCCACCACAGCTCCGCGCTGAGAGGAAGAGCTGTCAAAGAGCTATATGAGCACATACAGGCCGACGACCGCTTCACCAAATGTATCAGCATCGGGCCGGTAAGAGCCACAGATGGCCTTAGAACTCACCTGTGGACATGGGTAGATGATACAGTGCCATCCTTATCGTGTGTATTCTAGAGTCTGTTTGCTACTTTTCTCGACCGTTAATCTGGTGTTACACAGTTACAGTGTATGAGTGTACAATGTATTGTTTTCAATGTATGTGTGACTGTGCATGTACATGTGTGTGTGTGTGTGTGTGTGTGTGTGTGTGTGTGTGTGTGTACGTACGTACGTACAATATGTGTTTTTTGTGTGTCTTCCTCCTACCTAGATATCCGATACAAGGCACAAGCATAAGATTGAGCCATGAAACACGAACTAGAACAACTAGAACAATCTATGATCTTGCTTGACCTAGAAGGGCTTTGTTGTTACACAGTGGATGTTCAGCACGCAGTGTTTATACTTCATGCAATCCTTATTAAGCCAGCAGTGTAAAAATAAGAGAGCGAGAGCTCTACTTGTACAATAATGAGAAGATGAAGTATTGGTCTCTCTCTCTCTCTCTCTCTCTCTCTCTCTCTCTCTCTCTCTCTCTCTCTCTCTCTCTCTCCTCTCTCTCTCTCCCCCCCCTCTCTCTCTCTCTGTCACCCTCTCTCTCTCCCCCTCTCTCCCTCTCTCTCCCCCTCTCTCTCTCTGTCACCCTCTCTCTCTCTCTCCCTCTGTCACCCTCTCTCTCTCTGTCTCTCTCCCCCCCCTCCTCTCTCTTTCTCTCTCTCTCAGATCTCCAAGACTATCAACATGTTGGTGCGCTGGTATGTGGACGGTCCCTCCTCTCCTGTCTTTCAGGAGCACGTGTCCAGGATCCCAGACTACCTCTGGTCAGTCAAACAGTCTCTAACAGACTACCTCTGGACAGTCAGACAGTCTCTAACAGACTACCTCTGGTCAGTCAGACAGTCTCTAACAGACTACCTCTGGACAGTCAGACAGTCTCTAACAGACTACCTCTGGTCAGTCAGACAGTCTCTAACAGACTACCTCTGGACAGTCAGACAGTCTCTAACAGACTACCTCTGGTCAGTCAGACAGTCTCTAACAGACTACCTCTGGTCAGTCAGACAGTCTCTAACAGACTACCTCTGGTCAGTCAGACAGTCTCTAACAGACTACCTCTGGTCAGTCAGACAGTCTCTAACAGACTACCTCTGGACAGTCAGACAGTCTCTAACAGACTACCTCTGGTCAGTCAGACGGTCTCTAACAGACTACCTCTGGTCAGTCAGACAGTCTCTAACAGACTACCTCTGGTCAGTCAGACAGTCTCTAACAGACTACCTCTGGTCAGTCAGACAGTCTCTAACAAAATATTAATCAAACGAGCATTACCGTAGTCTGAACAAGCTGTTGGCAGTTTTCCTAAATCACCTATCACTAGCCAAAGATGAACAGCAAACTGTACTGCTGATAAACTAACAGTAATCTCTTTTTGGTCTAGGTTGGGATTGGATGGCATGAAAATGCAGGTGAGGTTTCTCTCTTTTCTCTCTTTTTTTTGGTGAATATAATTTGTCTTGACAGCACACGTGCACACAGATGTAGTAGCGGATATGTACAAATTCAAATATCACCAGGATTTTCTCTGAATGCTTCTCATTGGATACAGGAAGTAGACTAAAGGAATACAAATGATTATGCTAAGGTAATTCAAAATGATTGTAACTGAAAATAAGGATATTGCATCTTCTGATTCTAAAATAATGTTTCACCCATTATCTTTCATTTTACTACAACTTCTATTTAAAGCGTTCCAAGTTTTTATACTTTTTATACTGCTTTCAAATATAATTAACTTTTCATCTTTTGCTTACATTATTTTCACGTACATTATTGTATAACCCCTCCCCCCACCACCACTTAGTGCTTTTGTTGAAGATGCTCATCAATGTTTGTCCTACACAGGGGACCAACGGATCTCAACTCTGGGACACTTGCTTTGCTGTACAGGCCTTCCTAGAGGTGACATATATTCACTCATATTGATGCTTTTGTTCATGTTGAATCGTTTATCTATTAGTAACAGCTGGAATCATGTTTTCAGGCGGGAGCACAGGATAACCCCACATTAGCCAAGTGCCTTCAACACGCCCATCAGTTCCTCACCCTCACACAGGTAAGAAAAGCTAGGAGGGATTAGAATAATGCTGCAGGTGCGTGCTATCTCTCAAAGGTCAACCTGTCCCGAATTGAGAAAAATAGGTGAATTGGCATCAGCATATGGCATTATGAAATAATACAGTGGCTTTTGAATGGACGTCCTCTAGCGTAGGGTAGTGGAGCTTACTCAGAGCATCCAGTACCATGTTTGTTTTCCCATTCAAGAAAAAGAAAAAGAAGTTAAAAGGACAGCAGAAATAAAACAAGTATCCACCATCCCAGTGAGGGAAATCTAATGTGGCAGAATGCCTGTTTGAGTAGCACACAGTGCCAAAAGGTGAAAACATCATTTGTATGTGACACAGTATTCACAGTATGTGAAATGCTTGCATGCAAGTCATTTCTGCAGCCTAACCAGTTTTGCCACTCCATCAGATACCCGAGAATCCTCCTGAATACCAGAAGTACTACAGACAGATGAACAAGGTAAAGTGATGCTCCGCCCTGTTAAGACAGTTCTTCTTGTTTCCTTCTTTGTGTTTTGGAATGCAGCTGTTGTATGTTTTTGAGAGTCCACTTCTCTGTGTTGTCTCTATGCAGGCGTACTGTACATTTCTTTTCTTGGGTGAACATATTAAATGCGTTTTCTTGTCTGTGTGTATACAAGGAGGAATGCATGGCATGCCGGCACAGTAATTAACAGGAGCTCAGTTCAAAAATGCCCAGAAAAAAAAGGTTGCGAAAATGCAGAAGTAGGCTTTTTTCTTTTTATCCTGTTCACATTTTATTAGTCAAGCTATAACTGGGGGATTTGTTCAATGCATTCTGGGCAGGGAAAACACAAATCAATCAAGTACTGTACATAGCCTGAAGCAGTTGAAAATGTTTGTACCATACAGCCAGCAGTAGGAGAAAATGCAGACTTGACCCAAACCACTATGTCGACAAAAATAAAATGATCATAAGTTGGACTGGTTTGGGACAGGGAAGAAAACAGCACCATCCTCTTCTCTAAGGCCTGCTGTCAGCTTTACATTATGTACATACTGTACCATATTATGTATATAGCACACATATATGTATGTACCACACATCGCACCCCGCTGCCCCCTAAGCACTTAGTAATGGCCCCGGGTCCCTGACATTATCCTACCCCACTCCCTGCCCCCCATCATATGTCACTTTAAAGGACTTTATATTTTGCACATTATATTTTGTGATTGTTTTTCTGTATTGCTTTGTCTTCTACTATTGATGTGACCGCTGCGCTGCTTACTTGCACTAAGTCAAATTCCTCATTTGTAATCTGATTATGTGGCTATGAAAATGAATCTTGATCTTGAGCTTGATATTATGACTCAAAATAAAATAAGAATTACTGGCACAAATGCAGTATTTGCTCCTATGCAATGTAGATGGATTATTTCATACATACATAAATACTGTAAATAAAATTGCCCCTAAAAAGGACCAAAATGACAAAAAATCAGATCAAGGAGTCAAATGATTGAAACGTTTATTTCTTACCCTGACCGTATGTACCGTATGTTATGAGCATGTACAGTATATTCCTGTGGATGTTTTTATCAGGGGGGCTTCCCCTTCAGCACCCGTGACTGTGGCTGGATTGTGGCTGACTGCACAGCGGAGGGCCTGAAGTCAGTGATGCTGCTGCAGGAGCTGTGTCCCTCCATCGGCCAGCCACTCCCCTCTGAACGCCTCTGTGATGCTGTCAATGTGGTCAGTCTAAAGCCTAATGTC